>NW_027461730.1:0-216891 GCF_050947455.1 Rhinoderma darwinii | reverse complement strand
AGCCTTCTTATTCTTAAACTCACCCATTGGAACTGCAATCAAATCATGCTTCCTAATAAATTTTTCAATCAGAATATACCATACAGGACATACATAAGCAACAGGCACAGTGGCATCTCTCTTAACCCAATCTAACCCATAAAGCATCCAACCAGCCATATACCTAACCATATACGCGCTCTTACTGCCTTTCCCCAAAAGAACCACCACCATTTTAATATAATTAAGCCCAAGAAAAACCTCAACATGTGGAAAACCCAAACCCCCATTCTCACAAGACTTATACACAAATTCACGCTTCAGTTTCTCCATTCGGCTTCCCCAAAAAAAGGTAAAAACCATTTTTTCTAACTTCTTAATCTTCCTACTAGCGGTTGGAAAAACACAAGCCACAAAGACCAAAATTGGCAGAATAACCGATTTTATTATCAATACCTTCCCCGATAGAGTCAGGTCCCTAAGCCTCCAAAAATTTAACTTCCTCTCAATTCTCAAGCCACATTCATCCCAACTCTCATTCCCTCTTAGATCATCATTAAACTGAATCCCTAACACTTTCACTGCACCCACTTCATTTCTCACCCCTCCCATTCTTACTCCCCTGTCTCCAAAACACTTGAATACACACTTACCCCAATTCACTTTAAAAGCAGATGCACCACAGAAGAAATCTAACCATAATTTAACTCTATTCAGCCCAGCCATACAATCACTCACAACCACCACATCATCCATATAACCCAAAATTTTAACACATTTACCCCCACTCCCTGGAATCAGAAAACCTCTCATTACCTTATCTCTTCTTACTAAACACATCAAAACTTCAATTACACAAATAAACAAAACAGGGGACATAGGGCACCCCTGTCTAACCCCAGATTCTACACTTACTTTTGAACTTAAATTACCATTCACCAAAACTTCACTTGACACATCCCTGTACAAACACTTCACACCGTCCAAAAACCTAGTGGAAAAACCCATCCTAGCAAGTACAGCAAACATAAACCCGTGCGACACCCTATCGAAAGCCTTTTCAAAATCCAATGCAAGCATCATACACTTCTGTTTCCTACTCATACAGTCACCAATCAAATCTCTCAACAAAACCAAATTATCAGTCATACTTCTACCTGGCACAGCACACACTTGCTCCTCCCCTACAATTTTACCTACCACCTCACGCATACGATTAGCCAAGATTTTACTAAAACATTTATAATCTGCATTCAATAATGAAATTGGCCTCCAATTACCCAAACACTTCTTGTCTCCTTTCTTGTAGATCAAAACAATCACACCTTCTTTCATAGACTCACACAAAACCCCCTTATCCCATATATTCTTACACACTTCCAGCAAGTCTACCCCAATTACCTCCCACATCTTTACGTAGAATTCCACCGGAATTCCATCTTTACCAGGAGTTTTATTTTTCCCCGCACTCATTATCACATTCTTCACTTCTTCAAGAGTTATCTCTTCATTCAACCCCACGCAGTCATCCTCACCAAGGACACTTTCCAAACCACCCAGAACCTCATTCATCAAACCATTATCAATCCATTTTTTCCCATACAACTCTAAATAGTATGATTCCACCACTTTTACCACATCTACACCCTCCATACACTCACCTTTCTCATTAACAACTTCATTCATATCTTCTTTCTTACCACACATTTTTTTGAAAAAAAATCTTGTACATTTTTCATTTTTATCTAGATATTCCACTTTTGATCTAAAAATGATTTCTTTACCTTTTCTTTCCAAAACCTGCTTTAACTCCTTTCTGGCTTCTTCCAACAAATCACTCATATCGATCCCATTTTCACCCATCTTACGTAACCATTCTATCCTAACATTCAGATCTTTATACTGGTTACGTAGTCTAGTAGCTTGTTTATGTCCCCATTTTACAAAAAAAATTTTAATCTGCACTTTCACCCAATCCCACCACTTAAGCACATCTTTAAAACTATTTTTCTCCCTTTTCCACACAGCATACTTACACTTAAACTCATCCATCACTTCCACATCCTCTAATAATCTACTATTCAACTTCCATACACCCCTCCCAAAACTAAATTTACAATTACCTTCCATCCATACTTGCAAACATACATGATCCGAAAATGGTACCTCACTTTGAACAAAAGTCTTACAAACTAGATTCTTGGATACACATATACGGTCAATCCTAGACTCAACCCCTCCTCTGTCTGATTTATACGTTGGTGGTGGTGGCTTACCCAAATGCATTTCTGCCGTATCTAGAAAAGAAAAGTCAGACATTAATTGATTTAACTTTTTCCCGGTCACATCCAGGCCCTCTCCATCAAAGGAGCAATTGAAATCTCCTACAAAAATTGTAGGTATCCTCCCAGGTAGGAAAAGGCTCAGCTTTTCTAACAAAGCCAGCCTACTCGCCCTGTCTGTAGGGCAATACGTATTTATCACCCTGACCCTAAATCCCCTACAACACACTACTGCAATCAAACATCGACCTATTTCAACCACTGTGTAACTCTCCAAGTTTATACCCTTATTCCCCAGTAGTATCCCTACACCATCATTTTTATTAAACGAAGACCCTGACCAAACACATTGCCCATGGGGCCAATCCCCCTCCCCCGGTGGTTCAGATATGCCACATTCCTGCAGGCAAGAAATTTCTGCTCCAAGATTCCTGACATGATCCAAAACTAAAGCACGTCTAGACTTAGATGCTATTTGTCTGACATTTATGGATATGACATTAAATGTAGTTTTGGAGCCCATATCTTGATCTTTTTACGAACGTAACCACCGATACCCCACTGTCTGATCAGCCTACGCCTCCTGGAGGCTGGCAACCGGACACAAAGACAGCTTTTTCTGCGTCCTCCCCTAAAAAAGGAAAATCCTCAGAGAAATGAGAGATAGGGTAAATTCCCCTGTCTGGGCTGGCTCCATCCTCACTCAAGGGTGACAGCATAGTACGTAGTCTTTTGGAAGACGACCCTTCTCC
The DNA here is from genome assembly GCF_050947455.1 of Rhinoderma darwinii. Taxonomy (NCBI): domain Eukaryota; kingdom Metazoa; phylum Chordata; class Amphibia; order Anura; family Rhinodermatidae; genus Rhinoderma; species Rhinoderma darwinii. The sequence goes on along the minus strand of NW_027461730.1, from coordinate 213,878 downwards.
CTCCTCCTCAGCAGATCTCACAAGAGAAGATGGAAAGTCTCCTTGGCCACCTCCGCCATCTTGTTCTATGTAAATTCCTTCCCAGGACAAGACCGGAGTCCTGGAGAGAGAAGCATCTATCTCACCATCCCCCCTCAAACCAGTCAAGTCATCAGAGGGGTGAGGCAGGTCTCCTTCCAACAAAGCCACTTCCATTTCTTCAGCCACCGTTTTGCTAGCATGAGTTAGCTCAGTGAGAGCTTCAGCAGGCTCCCCAGGAGGTGATGGCCCAGCAGGCCCTCTGGGAGGCGTCGGCTCAGCAGGCTCCTTAGGCGTCGGCTCCTGAATTTCCTGTACAACAGAGCTTAGAAGCACATTAGATGTACTGCCACTGGCTTCACCTGCTACTACCTCCGCCATAGTCCTCACCCTCTTATTTTTTGCACGCATTGGGCAGTTTTTAAATGCATGTCCCACTGTACTACACATATTGCACACAATAGGATTCTTACAGTCTTTAGCCAGATGACCATCCTGGTTGCATTTGTTGCATGTAACCCCTTCCTGTGTGCAGTCTTCATAAGTATGCCCATACGTTTTACACTTCCTGCAAAACACAGGAGGCTGGGGAAAAAATAAATAACCTTTATCACGGCCAATTGCAAAATTTCTGGGAGGGTATTTAACCCCCAATGGTCCTGCAGGGTCTTCTTCAAAGCGCACAAAAAAACTTATGTTTTCCAGTCCATATAGACTCAGTGTTTAGAACCTGGTGGGAATAACTTGCATAGGAGCAGTACTTCCTTAGAAAAGAAAGAATGTCCTCCACCAACACATGAGGATTGTACATAAGCACAACCAATGGCACATCATTGTTATACAGCACAGTGAAGACAAGTCCATCCAGATCAGTATTTTGCAGGTTTGCCTTGATTGTCGCATACAAATTGTAACAAGCATTGAGACTGTTGAGAACAAGAGTAAAACGGTTACCTCTAGGGTCCTGAAGGCATAGAATGTCGCTCCTGCTGACATTGAGGGTCTTGAAGAGGATGTCTTGCACCAGATGCTTCAATGAAAACAGATCTCTTTTATCCAAGGGTACGTCAATACCAAAAGCGTTCTTGATCCGGGTTTCCCCGATCCCAGCGTAGCGGAGCCTAGCTCCCATGATCGCTCTACTAATGATCACCCAGCCTACCCCCTAATAGCAGCAGATGGCTTAAGCCACCGAGGTGGCGATGCCAAAAGGCCAAGGGCATGACATGCTGATCACCTAATGACACGAGATCGTGCCAAAAGGCCGAGAAGCGATAACCCGAACGGGCCGCGCATTGACCGAGCCTGCCCAATACTGCTGTTCACCCCTTGCAGCGATTCAGCCTACTCCTAGGCAATTCCATGGGGCCCTGCAGGCTCACACACACTCACAGCTACTAAGCGGGAGGTGAATAAAGCCGGAGAGGAAGCAAGACAGGATTTGCTTATTTTGCTTGCACCACAATGCAGTGCTGAAAGAGGAGGATTCGACATAAAAACGCCTTCCTGGCAACGCCCAAATGCCCTCCTGCCGTGCAAACACTGGCAGCAGCAGCAGCAGCAGCAGCAGCAGTAAGTGCATGCCCACTGCCACCCCTTCTCCTTTCACACCTTGTATCAGCTTTAATCCAGTCCAGTGCTGCCTGCTGAACAGCACTGACCAACACTGCCTGGGCCCAGGCTTTTATCTCTGAGGCCCCATTATGATGTCAGAAAGCTGGCTCTGGCTCCTGAGGTCTCCACTATGACACGTGCAAAGTTCCGTCTGAACTTTATATAAGACGGTGCGGCTCAGTCAGTCACTCAGTGTTGCCTGAGAGGGCAACACTGCAACAGCCGGCCCCCAGGCTGTCTTTTTTTTGCACAGCTAGTTGCCTCCAGGAGGCCACAAGAGGGAGACAAGGGACTGCAAAATGGAAAATAGGCATCCACCAACTTTACAGACAACTTGTTCTCCTTGCTCCTACAACCTCCATCCTTGCACAGTTTGTTATTCTTCCAGGTAACATAGTAACAAATCCAAATTGCTGCTCTCTTTGTAGGCAAGCAAGGGTTTGTTGCAACTGCAATTCTTACTTCTTCTTGAAATGTAGGGACCACAGTACATTCCATCACATCCATCTAGTGTACACAGGTAGGTCCATTGTGACGGGCGGGCGGGCGGGCTGGCTGCTTTAATGGCTGTTTGCTGTTCCCCTACTCCACTCCACTATTTGACTATGGTGCTGCATCAATCAGTGGCTGGCTCAGGTGCAGCTCTTTAACCTACCTAGGAGGGAGGGCGGAGAGAAGACAAGGAAGGTGAATGAGCTGTTCCAATGTGAAATGCCGGAAACACAGAAACACAGACGACACAAAACAAGAGGTGGCAATGTATTAATTAATTGCATTTAATAAATTAGCTCATTATCACACATGACTGTACAAATGCATTGTCCAACAGGTGTTGAAATAATGGGATTAAAAGGGGAGATCCCATCCGAAAGACAAAAACAATGGCAAACACAAAAAGCACTTTTGGAATCTGATTTTAGTAAACACATAAGGAAAGGGTGCACCGGTCCTGGAAATACTGCAATACCAGGTCAATGCGTGGAGTGGACAGAGCAAGCTCTATTTCCATCTCCCTGTTCTAAAAATCCATTTAATATATGGTCCCCAGATAGGGGACGTATCAGATATTAAACTGATAAGAACAGATTTTTTTTTTTAAGTTGGCTACCCCCTCGCGGGGGTGTCAATGATTTATTACTTAAAATTCAAAAAACATTTACAATAAATTACAGCTTTTTACAATGAATTACAGTAATAAAATCAGTTTACATAAGAACACATAAAAGGGGACATGGTGGCAATTTCTTATATATTGGAGTTCCATTCTTTTACAAACCATTTATTTGAAAGGGTGGCATTTCTTTTTTTATCTAATAAATAATAAATGTACATCTCGCTAAAACAAAGACCTAAAACATCGTCAACAGATAAAACATCGTGCTTAAAAATCAGGATGTTCCTGGCCTTCCACAGAGCTTCTTTTACGCAGTTCATCGTCTTCCATGCAATAGTCTTTTGGTTCGCGGTTGGACATCCAAAGAGTCCATATAAAATCATTTCGTAACTCAAGTCCTTTAGGTCTGCCATCTTCTTCATTAGAGGGAATATCTTTATCCAAATATGTTTAGTAAAATCGCAAGTCCAAAAAATATGACGCACGGTCTCCTCAGCCTGGCAGCCTTCCCTCGGACAGATGGCAGACCTCGCGAATCCTCTCCTGAATTGGAATGCCCGGCATGGAAGACATTGATGAACGCAGCTCCAGGCCAGGTCCATCTGTGTATTAAAAAGATAAAACACATTAACCATTTTGAAGATAAAAGCACAGCGTTCATTATTAAAATTTTCAATATTAGTGACGACTTCATTTCCTCTTATGTCTTTTATAAGTTTCTTACTGTTTATCATGTCATTAAAATTTTTCCCTTTAAAATTAAACAAGGCCACTATTTTCTCTAAAATCACGTAATTTGCTGGTAGATTAAAAGCATAAGGTGAGGTTAAAACAATTTCAAACCACCCCATCCTTCGCATAAAAAACCCAGTATTAAAACGTAGAAAATAAGACCAATGATGTTGTTTAAAAAGAGAATTAAGACAGAAACAAAAGTACTTGATTAAAAGAAACCTATTAAAATCTGGAAAGTCTTTGCCACCCTTTGGTTTGATTTTCATTACCGTCTCACGTTTAAGTTTCTCCATTCTGGAACTCCAAAAGAAGGTAAAACAAGCTTTAGTAATTTTTCTTAATAAAACCGTGGGAGGAGGGAAAACCATGCTTAAGTATAAAAGCAAAGGTAAAATTATCATTTTAATTATTAAAATTTTTCCCTCCATGGTAAGTTTCCTCATGTTCCACATGCATATTTTTTGATTTACCTTCTGCGCCACCATGTCCCAACTGATAAAACCATTGTCGTACTCACTGAAGGAGACACCTAAAATTTTAATATTATCAGACACAGGAACCGGTATATCTCTAAGAGCCATGCTTCCTATGTTTAAAATATGACTCTTGCTGAAGTTTACTTTAAAACCAGAAGCACAGCAATAAAACTCGATTTGCCTAAGGGTTCTCTGAAGCGACAGGGCGTCCCTACATAAAACCGCCACATCATCCATGTACCCCACTGCTTTGGCCTCTACGCCGCCTCCCCCGGGCAGGGGGACTCCACGGATACACTTATCGCGGCGAATTTTACACAGTAGAGGCTCTAATGCGCAAATAAAAAGCAGTGGGGACAAGGGACACCCCTGCTTCACCCCTGAGTTTAAAATCACGTCCTGTGTCTTAAAACCATTCACTAAAATTTTGCTTGTGCAATCTTTATAAAAGGCTTTAAGTGATAATAAAAATCCTTCAGGTATACCCATACGCTCTAAAACCTTAAAAAGATAAAAATGAGAGACACGGTCGAACGCCTTCTCGAAGTCTATAGATAAAATGGCTAATTTACCTTTTCTAGACCTCGTGTCCTCAATCACATCTTTTATCAGGTTAAGATTATCCCAGATGCTGCGGCCTGGCACCCCACACACCTGGTTAGAGTGTATAATGTGGGGTATTATGGCTTTTAATCTATTTGCGCACACTTTTGCCATTATTTTATAGTCGCTATTCAGAAGGGTTATTGGTCTCCAGTTCTTCAAAACTGCGATGTCACCTTTCTTATGTAGCAGGGAGACCTCACCCTTCCGCCAGGACTTAGGCAGCATCTTGGAATTAAAAACTTCATAAAAAAGGCTAAAAAGATCCTCTTTTAAAATGTCATAAAATTTGACATAAAACTCACTGGGTATACCGTCCGGTCCGGGAACTTTTCCGGCTTTAAAACTCTTTACCGTTTCTAAAACCTCCTGCTCCGTCAGCTCCTGTAATAAAAAATTCTGGGAGACAGGGTCTAAAACAGTAGTAATCTCCTTCAGTGAGTCACGCATAAAATTATGATCCACAGTTTTAACACTAAAAAGGTCAGCATAAAACTCATGAACTTTACTTAAAATACCCTGTACATCTGACACACCTTCAATATTTTTAATAATAGCCTTTTTATTGTTAATTTTTTTAAAAAAGTACCTGGAGCAGGTCTCATTCTCCTCCACATGTTGAATTTTGGAACGGAAAATGATTTCTTTGCCTTTCTGCTCCAGGCACTGGGCTATTTCTTTTCTTAAGTTAGTGATGTCAGTTTTAACGTCAATTTCATTATCTCTCATTTTGTACAGGGTCTGCAGGCGGGTGCTGAGAATTTTAAAAAAAACATGTTTTTCTCTGGCTTTCGCCACGCTCTTTTTAATAAAAAATTCCTTTATTCTTTTTTTCATTTTCTCCCACCAAGCACTGATGGGAGTACGCATGTCTCTCCCCCGCCTGCATTTTTTGTAAAATTCAATAAAATCAGTAAAAACCTGTGGATCATCTAAAAGGGAAACATTTAACTTCCAGGACTTCTTACACACCGGTTTATTAAAATCACGCTTTACATAAAATGTTAAAAGCTTGTGATCTGAAAAAACATTAGTTAAAACTTCACAATTAAAAGGCAGTACATTCTCATTACAAAAAATAAAATCTATCCTGGAGCTACAGGTGGCGTTGCTCCAGGTAACGCCGGCTTCCTCTGGGCTGCTCCTATTACATTCTTTGTACACATCAGTTAATTTAAAATCACCCACCATATCTTTGAGCAGTCCAGAGGTCTTATCGTAATTCCTACTTGTAGCACTGGTAAGCCGGCGTTCCCCCCTCAGGATACAGTTAAAATCACCTGCGAGGATAAAAGGCTCAGTTGTATTAATAAAAAGAGGTAACATTTCTAGCATCTCTGCTCTCTCATTTTTGTCAGGTGAGCCGTAAAAATTTAAAAACTGCCATTTTACGCCGTCAATAAAAGCTTTAACCAATAAAATACGTCCTGGAAGAATCTCTTGAATAAAATCAATAAAAACGTTTCCCTTAAAAAGAATGGCGACCCCTGCTGATCTGGACTCATTTGATCCAGACCAGACTGATGGACCATACTTCCAATCCTCTTTATATTTATTGTACTTCATCATATGGGGAATGCCGCACTCCTGCAGGAAAAAAACAGAGGCTGCCAGGCAAGATAAATAATTGAAGAGAGCAACCCTTCTAACTTTGGACTTGGCGCCCCTCACGTTGAGGGATATTCCCTTTAGCTCAGACATTGTGGAGATTTAAGGCGGATTTTGATTTTAAAATAATAAATATTAGCGTATTTTAAAATCAGATATTTTCTCCACCAGCAATACCAAAAATCTCGCTGGAACTTATATACCCGCCCCCATCTGAATCGTTTGTAATGAGGGAAAACGCGGGAGAGGAACTGCCTTCGCTGAGGATAGCGCCAGCAACCAAACTTCTGTGCATCGGGAGCCCAAACGCAGTCAGGCCTCCCTGGGTCTCAAGTGGTTGACCATCTAGATCGGGTGGGTCCCCTAGGGGGCTCGCACCTCCCCCCTGGGGCCGTGCAGGCTCTTCTGGAGGGGGAGGTTGCGCACAAGGTGGGGTGTCAGTTACCACAGGGGGAACAGTGCCCGCCCTCCTCACCAGTCGCGGCGAGGAGGGGGTCCTAGGAGGAGCCACATCGCTTTTCACTGTAGTGTCCATCTGCTCCTCCCCTGTCTCCCCCCTACTGACTCTCGTTTGCCTCCCTTTTTTTCGGGGACCCACCGGCACCTCGTCCTCTTCATCCGACGAGGATGCCAGAGACCCAGGGCTTGGAGCAGGCCCGGCACCCCCTGAGCAACCAGCCTTCTGGGATGCCTCAGTTTTTCCGCCCTGTTCCTTTTCAACCTTCCGTTTTGCCTGACGTTTTTCTTTTGCGCTAGACTCCCTTTTATCCTCCAAGGTTGCTGGCTGCGAGGTACCTGTTTTGGCTCCAGTCCCTCGCACCTTTGAAGCCCAGGTACCTCTCTCCTCTGTCCTGTGGCTGGTCTGTTCCTCTCCCTGAGGACGGGTTTGATCTGCTGGTGGAGCACGTGGGGGCGCCCCGGGTTGCTCTTCTTCTCCGCTTCGGTACCTATGAGGACAAGAAAAATACAGGTGACCAGTTTTTTGACAAAAATTACATTTCTTTTCTCCTATGCACTCCCTTATATTGTGCTCTTTGCTTCCACAGTTTCTACAGGTGACATCGCAGTTAAAACTGGTATGTCCATAGGTACCGCAAGCCCTGCAGAAGTTTGGCATCCCTGAGAAGTAGAGGTCGCCATTCACATTTCCAATTTTAAAACGAGCCGGTGGTAACCTCGTTTCCTGGGTGGAGGGGTCCTTTATCAGCGTGACTAAAAACTTCCATTTGGCGGTCCACACTCCACACTCGTTCATCACTCTCCCCATGAGCTTGACATTTTTGAAGTAGGCAGCTAGAAATGCTGCCACTTCCATATCTCTCACATATGGGGAATACATCTTAATCACCACGAGTTTGGTTATTTCAAATTCATGCTCTACTACCTTGACTCCCGCTGTCACGAGTTCACCTTGTTTCCTCTCAGCTCTGTCCATAGCATCACGGAGTATTCCTTCACCCATGAAGGTGACATCATAAATTCCTCGTTTTGTGGACCGCCAGCAGATTTTCCAAAATGGTATGGACCAAGAATTTGATACCACGTGGACCGCCTCCACCCTCTGCCACGATAAATCGTGCAGAATTCCTTAGCCGGGCGTATACCGGCACCGCATCAGGTTCGCCTGCCATTTGCGTAGCCAGGTCGAACCGCACAGCTTTCGCTGCACCCCTTGGGTTAAGGAGACCAAGGGGCTGGGGGGGATCGCAACTCGTTGCTACGGACTAAGCCTCTCTCCCAAATAGCAGCACGGGGGTGAAGTCCAGGCGAACCTGGACGATCCCCCGAGGCCGAGAGAGAGGGTACCGGAGCACCTCCCAACCAAGACCAAGGCAGTACTGATACGAATAAACAGCACTACACTTGATCTCAGCCAGAAGGCCGAGAAGCGATAACCCGAACGGGCCGCGCGTTGACCGAGCCTGCCCAATACTGCTGTTCACCCCTTGCAGCGATTCAGCCTACTCCTAGGCAATTCCATGGGGCCCTGCAGGCTCACACACACTCACAGCTACTAAGCGGGAGGTGAATAAAGGCCGGAGAGGAAGCAAGACAGGATTTGCTTCTTTTGCTTGCACCACAATGCAGTGCTGAAAGAGGAGGAATCGACATAAAAACGCCTTCCTGGCAACGCCCAAATGCCCTCCTGCCGTGCAAACACTGGCAGCAGCAGCAGCAGCAGCAGCAGTAAGTGCATGCCCACTGCCACCCCTTCTCCTTTCACACCTTGTATCAGCTTTAATCCAGTCCAGTGCTGCCTGCTGAGCAGCACTGACCAACACTGCCTGGGCCCAGGCTTTTATCTCTGAGGCCCCATTATGATGTCAGAAAGCTGGCTCTGGCTCCTGAGGTCTCCACTATGACACGTGCAAAGTTCCGTCTGAACTTTATATAAGACGGTGCGGCTCAGTCAGTCACTCAGTGTTGCCTGAGAGGGCAACACTGCAACAGCCGGCCACCAGGCTGTCTTTTTTTTTGCACAGCTAGTTGCCTCCAGGAGGCCACAAGAGGGAGACAAGGGACTGCAAAATGGAAAATAGGCATCCACCAACTTTACAGACAACTTGTTCTCCTTGCTCCTACAACCTCCATCCTTGCACAGTTTGTTATTCTTCCAGGTAACATAGTAACAAATCCAAATTGCTGCTCTCTTTGTAGGCAAGCAAGGGTTTGTTGCAACTGAAATTCTTACTTCTTCTTGAAATGTAGGGACCACAGTACATTCCATCACATCCATCTAGTGTACACAGGTAGGTCCATTGTGACGGGCGGGCGGGCGGGCTGCTTTAATGGCTGTTTGCTGTTCCCCTACTCCACTCCACTATTTGACTATGGTGCTGCATCAATCAGTGGCTGGCTCAGGTGCAGCTCTTTAACCTACCTAGGAGGGAGGGCGGAGAGAAGACAAGGAAGGTGAATGAGCTGTTCCAATGTGAAATGCCGGAAACACAGAAACACAGACGACACAAAACAAGAGGTGGCAATGTATTAATTAATTGCATTTAATAAATTAGCTCATTATCACACATGACTGTACAAATGCATTGTCCAACAGGTGTTGAAATAATGGGATTAAAAGGGGAGATCCCATCCGAAAGACAAAAACAATGGCAAACACAAAAAGCACTTTTGGAATCTGATTTTAGTAAACACATAAGGAAAGGGTGCACCGGTCCTGGAAATACTGCAATACCAGGTCAATGCGTGGAGTGGACAGAGCAAGCTCTATTTCCATCTCCCTGTTCTAAAAATCCATTTAATATATGGTCCCCAGTTAGGGGACGTATCAGATATTAAACTGATAAGAACAGATACTACACTTGATCTTAGCCAAAAGGCCAAGAAGCGATAACCCGAACGTGCCGCGCGTTTTGCTTCTTTTGCTTGCACCACAATGCAGTGCTGAAAGAGGAGGAATCGACATAAAAACGCCTTCCTGGCAACGCCCAAATGCCCTCCTGCCGTGCAAACACTGGCAGCAGCAGCAGCAGCAGTAAGTGCATGCCCACTGCCACCCCTTCTCCTTTCACACCTTGTATCAGCTTTAATCCAGTCCAGTGCTGCCTGCTGAGCAGCACTGACCAACACTGCCTGGGCCCAGGCTTTTATCTCTGAGGCCCCATTATGATGTCAGAAAGCTGGCTCTGGCTCCTGAGGTCTCCACTATGACACGTGCAAAGTTCCGTCTGAACTTTATATAAGACGGTGCGGCTCAGTCAATCACTCAGTGTTGCCTGAGAGGGCAACACTGCAACAGCCGGCCCCCAGGCTGTCTTTTTTTTGCACAGCTAGTTGCCTCCAGGAGGCCACAAGAGGGAGACAAGGGACTGCAAAATGGAAAATAGGCATCCACCAACTTTACAGACAACTTGTTCTCCTTGCTCCTACAACCTCCATCCTTGCACAGTTTGTTATTCTTCCAGGTAACATAGTAACAAATCCAAATTGCTGCTCTCTTTGTAGGCAAGCAAGGGTTTGTTGCAACTGCAATTCTTACTTCTTCTTGAAATGTAGGGACCACAGTACATTCCATCACATCCATCTAGTGTACACAGGTACAGTGGCGTAACTACCGCCGTAGCAGCAGTAGCGGCTGCTACGGGGCCCGCGGCATGAGGGGGCCCGTGTCGCCCTCCGGCACGGGCCCCCACCATGGCCGGAGGCTCCGCTAGCAGCCGCTATGGCTGCTACAGCGGGACGCCACTGAACAGTACGGCAGAGCAGGGAGGTATCTCCCCGCTCTGCCATTAAACAAAAGACATGTATCCCCTATCCACAGGATAGGGGATACATGTGTGATCGCTGGCAGCGATAGGGAGAATGGGGGACTGAAAGTCCCCTGAAGTTCTCCATCACAAACCTCGGACTTCCGGGGTCTGTGTCGGCAGCTCCGTAGAAATGAATGGAGCGCCGGTCCCGCTTGTGCGCATGCGTGACCAGCGCTCCATTCATTTCTACAGAGCTGCCGACACAGACGCCGGAAGTCAGAGGTTAGTCATGGAGAACTTCAGGGGACTTTCAGTCCCCCGTTCTCCCTATCGCTGCCAGCGATCACACATGTATCCCCTATCCTGTGGATAGGGGATACATGTCTTTTATTAGGACACACTGTAGGTCGCATTTTTTTGGGAGGGGGGACGCTGTATGGCGTTCCCTACAGGGGGGTGACGCTGTATAGCATTCCCTACAGGGGGGTGACGCTGTATGGCGTTCCCTACAGGGGGGTGACGCTGTATGGCGTTCCCTACAGGGGGGTGACTCTGTATGGCGTTCCCTACAGGGGGACGACGCTGTATGGCGTTCCCTACAGGGGGGGCTGTATGGCGTTCCCTACAGGGGGGACGCTGTATGGCGTTCCCTACAGGGGGGGACGCTGTATGGCGTTCCCTACAGGGGGGGCTGTATGGCGTTCCCTACAGGGGGGGGCTGTATGGCGTTCCCTACAGACCCCCCCTGTAGGGAACGCCATACAGACTCCCTGTAGGTAACGCCAGACAGCCCCCTCTGTAGGGAACGCCATACAGCCCCCCCCCGTAGATAACGCCATACAGCCCCCTCTAGATAACGCCATACAGCCCCCTCTAGATAACGCCATACAGCCCCCTCTGTAGATAACGCCATACAGTCCCCCTGTAGATAACGCCATACAGCCCCCCGTAGATAACGCCATACAGCCCCCTCTGTAGATATCTACAAAGGGGGCTGTATGGCGTTATCTACAGGGGGGCTGTATGGCGTTATCAAAAGGGGGGGTTTGTAAAAAAGGCACTATCTACAAGGGGGGGTTGTGTGACACCCGGGGAGGGGGGGCCCCAGTCAAAAGTTTGCTATGGGGCCCAGTCTTTCCTAGTTACGCCCCTGCACAGGTAGGTCCATTGTGACGGGCGGGCGGGCGGGCTGGCTGCTTTAATGGCTGTTTGCTGTTCCCCTACTCCACTCCACTATTTGACTATGGTGCTGCATCAATCAGTGGCTGGCTCAGGTGCAGCTCTTTAACCTACCTAGGAGGGAGGGCGGAGAGAAGACAAGGAAGGTGAATGAGCTGTTCCAATGTGAAATGCCGGAAACACAGAAACACAGACGACACAAAACAAGAGGTGGCAATGTATTAATTAATTGCATTTAATAAATTAGCTCATTATCACACATGACTGTACAAATGCATTGTCCAACAGGTGTTGAAATAATGGGATTAAAAGGGGAGATCCCATCCGAAAGACAAAAACAATGGCAAACACAAAAAGCACTTTTGGAATCTGATTTTAGTAAACACATAAGGAAAGGGTGCACCGGTCCTGGAAATACTGCAATACCAGGTCAATGCGTGGAGTGGACAGAGCAAGCTCTATTTCCATCTCCCTGTTCTAAAAATCCATTTAATATATGGTCCCCATATAGGGGACGTATCAGATATTAAACTGATAAGAACAGATTTTTTTTTTTTCAGTTGGCTACCCCTTTGCAGGGGTGTCAATGATTTATTGATAAAAAAATTCAATTTTACAATAAAATACTTTTTGGTTACATAGATAGATAAAAAATTTTTTTACATTGTAACAATAGTAAAATCAAATTTCCTTAAAATTTATGTAGGGGGACATGGGGCAAATCTTTATTTATTTGGAGTTCCAGTCAGTCACAAACCATTTATTTAGAAGGGTGGCATTCCTTTTTTTGTCTAATAAAAAATAAATATACATTTCACTAAAACAAAGACCTAAAACATCATCAATCGATAAAACGTCGTGCTTAAAAAGAAGGATGTTCCTGGCCTTCCACAGAGCTTCTTTGGCGCAATTCATCGTCTTCCATGCAATTATTTTCTGATTCGCGGTTGGGCATCCAAAAAGTCCATATAAAATATCCTCATAGTTTAAGTCCTTTAGGTCTGCCATCTTCACCAAAAGAGGGAATATTTTTTTCCAAAATTCTTTTGCAAAGTCACATGTCCAAAAAATATGTCTTATTGTCTCCTCGGCCTGGCAGCCTTCCCTCGGGCAGACGGCAGACCTCGCGAATCCTCTTCTGTACTGGAATGCCCGGCATGGAAGACATTGATGAACGCAGCTCCAGGCCAGGTCCATCTGTGTATTAAAAAGATAAAACACATTAATCATTTTGAAAATAAAAGCACATCGTTGTGTATTAAAATTCTCCACATTGCTGACCGTCTCGCTCTCTCTCAGGTCTTTTATTAGTTTTTTGCTATTCTTAAGTTCATTCACGGTCTTCCCTTTTAAATTGAAGAGAGCCACTATTTTTTCTAAAATTACGTAGTTAGCTGGTAATTTAAAAGCGTATGGTGAGGATAAAATTATGTTAAACCAACCAAACCTCCGCATAAAAAACCCAGTATTAAAACGTAAAAAGTAAGACCAATAGTGCTCTTTAAAAAGGGAATTAAAACAGAAACTAAAGAACTTAATTAAAAGAAACCTATTAAAATCAGGAAAATCTTTGCCACCCTTTGGTTTGGACTTTATTACCGTTTCTCGTTTCAATTTCTCCATCCTGGAACTCCAAAAGAAGGTAAAACATGCTTTTGTTATTTTTCGTAATAAAACTGTTGGGGGAGGGAACACCATGCTCGTATATAAAAGAAGGGGTAAAATGACCATTTTTATGATTAAAATTTTTCCCTCCATGGTGAGTTTCCTCATATTCCACATACAAATTTTATTGTTTACCTTCTGCGCCACCATGTCCCAACTTATAAAACCATTGTCGTGCTCACTGAAGGAGATACCTAAAACTTTAATAGTATCTGACACAGGAACGGGTACGTCTCTAAAAACCATGCTTCCTATTCTTAAAATATTACTTTTGCTGAAATTTATTCTAAAACCGGAAGCACAGCAATAAAACTCAATTTGTTTTAGGGCTTTCTGAAGCGACAGGGTGTCCCTACAAAGTATCGCCACATCATCCATGTACCCCACTGCTTTAGCCTCTATGCCGCCTCCCCCCGGCAGGGGGACTCCACGTATTTGTTTATCACGGCGTATTGCGCATAGCAGAGGCTCTAGTGCACATATGAAAAGCAGTGGGGACAAGGGACACCCCTGCTTCACCCCAGAGTTTAAAAGAACGTCCTGTGTCTTAAAACCATTTACTAAAATTTTGCTTGTGCAATCTTTATAAAAGGCTTTAATAGATAGTAAAAAACCTTCAGGTATACCCATCCGCTCTAAAACCTTAAAAAGATAAAAGTGCGATACTCGGTCAAAAGCTTTTTGAAAATCTATGGATAAAATGGCTAATTTTCCGTTTCTAGATTTTGTGTCTTCAATCGCATCTTTTATTAAATTAATATTATCCCAGATGCTGCGGCCTGGCACCCCACACACCTGGTTAGAGTGTATGATGTGGGGTACTATGGCTTTTAAACGGTTTGCGCATAGTTTTGCCATTATTTTGTAGTCACTATTCAGAAGGGTTATTGGTCTCCAATTCTCTAAAACTGCGATGTCACCTTTCTTGTATAGCAAGGAGACCTCACCCTTCCGCCAGGACTTAGGCAGCATCTTGGAATGAAAGACTTCAGTAAAAAGGTTTAAGAGATCATCTTTTAAAATGTCATAAAATTTGACATAAAACTCGCTGGGTATACCGTCCGGGCCAGGAACTTTACCTGCTTTAAAACTCTTCACTGTCTCTAAAATCTCCTGCTCCGACAGTTCCTGCAATAAAAAATTCTGGGAGACAGGGTCTAAAACAGTGGTAATCTCCTTCAGCGAGTCACGCATAAAATCACGATCCACAGTTTTCACATTAAAAAGGTCAGTATAAAACTCATGAACTTTACTTAAAAGACCCTGTACATCCGACACCCCATCAATATTTTTAAGAATAGCTTTTTTATTGTTCATTTTCTTAAAAAAGTACCTGGAGCAGGTCTCGTTCTCTTCCACGTGCTGTACTTTAGAACGAAATATAATTTCTTTACCTTTCTGCTCCAGGCACTGAGCTATCTCTTTTTTTAAGTTGGCGATGTCGTCTTTTACCTCTATCTCGTGCTCTCTCATCTTGTACAGGGTCTGTAGGCGGGTGTTGAGAATTTTAAAAAAAGCTTGCTTCTCTCTGGCTTTCGCCACGCTTTTTTTAATAAAAAATTCTTTTATTTTCCTTTTCATTTTCTCCCACCATGTGGTGATGGGAGCCCGCGTGTCTCTCACCCGCCTACTCTCTTTGTAAAATTCAGTAAAATCTGTAAAAACCTGTGGATCATCTAAAAGGGAAACATTTAACTTCCAGGACTTTTTACTAATAATGTTATTAAAATCACGCTTTACATAAAATGATAAAAGCTTGTGATCAGAAAAAACATTGGTTAAAACTTCACATTTAAAAGGCAGTAGATTCTCATTACAAAATATAAAATCTATCCTGGAGCTACAGGTGGCGTTGCTCCAGGTAACGCCGGCTTCCTCTGGACTGCTCCTGTTACATTCTTTATAAACGTCTTTTAACTTAAAATCACCCACCATATCTTTGAGCAGTCCAGAGGTCTTATCATAGTTCCTGCTTGTAGCACTGGTAAGCCGGCGTTCCCCTCTCAGGATACAATTAAAATCACCTGCGAGGATAAAAGGCTCAGTCGTGTTAATAAAAAGAGGTAAAATCGCTAACATTTCTTCTCTTTCATTTTTGTCAGGTGAGCCATAAAAATTTAAGAACTGCCATTTCACACCGTCAATAAAAGCCTTAACCAATAAAATACGTCCTGGAAGAATCTCTTGGATAAAATCGATTAAAACGTTTCCCTTAAAAAGAATGGCGACCCCTGCTGATCTGGACTCGTTAGATCCAGACCAGACTGATGGACCATACTTCCAATCCTCTTGGTATTTATGGTACTTCATCATATGGGGAATGCCGCACTCCTGCAGGAAAAAAACAGAGGCTGCCAGGCCAGCTAAAAAGCTTAAGAGAGCAACCCTTCTAACTTTGGACTTGGCGCCCCTCACGTTGAGGGAGATTCCCTTTACTTCTGACATTGTGGAGATTAAAATAACGTCTTGATTTTAAAATAATAAATATTCGTGGAACTTAAAATCAGACATTTCCTCCACCAGCATTACCAGAATTCTCGTTTGCGCTCATATCCCCACCCTCGTCCGAATCGCCTGCAAAGAGGGACGAAAAGGGAGAGGAACTACCTTCACTGAGAGCCGTGCCAGCAACTCTTATCTCGTACAAGGGGAGCCCACTCTCGCTTAGCGTCACCTGGGTCTCCACTGGGTGACCACGTAGGTCCATTTCGGGTGGGTCCCCCAAGGGCCCCGCCTCTCCCCCCAGGCTCTGTTGACGCCGTCTTAGAGGGGGAGGTTGCGCACACGGCGGGGTGTCCGGTATCTGGGAGGGAACAGTGCCCACCCTCCTCACCAGGTCAGGCAAGGAGGTGGTCCTAGGAGGAGCCTCACTTTTCTTCACGTATGTGTCCATCTGCTCCTCCCCTGATTCCCTCCTACCAGCACGCTCCTGTTTTCCCTTTTTTCGGGGACCCACCGCTACCCAGTTCTCCTGCTCGGAGTCAGACTCCTGAGACCCAGGTACAGGAGCAGGCCCGGCACCCACTGGACAACCAGCCCTCTGGGATGCCACAGTATCATTGGTGGCCTGCTCCTTTTCCGCCTTCCGCTTAGCTTGCCTTTTGTCATTGGCGCTGGGCTCCTTCCTTTCCTCAGAGGTTGCTGGCTGCGAGGCACCTGCTTTGGCTCCATTACTCCGCACCACTGAAGCCCAGGTGCCTCGCTGCTCCTTCGCGGCCCCGGCATGCTCCTCTCCCCGGGGGTGGGACTGGTCCGCTGGTGGAGCACGTGGGGGCGCCTCGGGTTGCTCATTTTCTTCGCCTCGGTACCTATGGGGACAAGAATAGTACAAATGACCAGTTTTTTGGCAAAAATTACATTTTTTCTCTTGTGAGCACTCTCTCATATTGTGCTCTTTGCTTCCACAGTTTCTACAGGTGACATCGCAGTTAAAACTGGTATGTCCATAAGTACCGCAGGCCCTGCAGAAGTTTGGCATCCCTGAAAAATAGAGGTCGCCATTCACATTTCCAATTTTAAAACGAGCCGGTGGTAATCTCGTTTCTTGGGTGGAGGGGTCCTTTATCAAAGTCACTAAAAACTTCCACTTGACGGTCCACACTCCACACTCGTTCATAACTCTCCCCAATAGTTTGACGTTCTTGAAGTAGGCAGCTAGAAATGCTGCCACTTCCATATCCTTCACATATGGGGAGTACATTTTAATCACAACGAGTTTGGTAATTTCAAAGGCATGTTCTACTACCTGGACTCCCGCTACCACGAGTTCACCTTTTCTCCTCTCAGCTCGGTCCATGGCATCACGGAGGATTCCTTCTCCCATAAAGGTTACATCAAATATTCCTCGTTTCGGGTAGTCCTGGATAGCCAAAATCTCGTTTTTGTGGACCGCCAGTAGTTCTTCCAAGATCGTGTTGACTAAAAATTTCACGCCACGTGGACCGCCTCCACCCTCTGCCACGATAAATCGTGCAGAGTTCTTTAGCCTGCCATTTCCGTGGCCAGGCCGAACCGCACAGCAAAAAGCTGCGCCCTATGGGGTCCTGAGACGTACCAAAGGGCTGGGGGGGGGGATCGCAACTCGTTGCTCAGGACTAAGCCTCTCTCCCAAATAGCAGCACGGGGGTGAAGTCCAGGCGAACCTGGACGATCCCCCGAGGCCGAGAGAGAGGGTACCTGAGCACCTTCTGACTAAAAACCTCCTGTATAAATACACTTGATCTTAGCCAAAAGGCCGAGAAGCGATAACCCGAACGGGCCGCGCGTTGACCGAGCCTGCCCAATACTGCTGTTCACCCCTTGCAGCGATTCAGCCTACTCCTAGGCAATTCCATGGGGCCCTGCAGGCTCACACACACTCACAGCTACAAGAGAGGTGAATAAAGGCCGGAGAGGAAGCAAGACAGGATTTGCTTCTTTTGCTTGCACCACAATGCAGTGCTGAAAGAGGAGGAATCGACATAAAAACGCCTTCCTGGCAACACCCAAATGCCCTCCTGCCGTGCAAACACTGGCAGCAGCAGCAGCAGCAGTAAGTGCATGCCCACTGCCACCCCTTCTCCTTTCACACCTTGTATCAGCTTTAATCCAGTCCAGTGCTGCCTGCTGAGCAGCACTGACCAACACTGCCTGGGCCCAGGCTTTTATCTCTGAGGCCCCATTATGATGTCAGAAAGCTGGCTCTGGCTCCTGAGGTCTCCACTATGACACGTGCAAAGTTCCGTCTGAACTTTATATAAGACGGTGCGGCTCAGTCAGTCACTCAGTGTTGCCTGAGAGGGCAACACTGCAACAGCCGGCCCCCAGGCTGTCTTTTTTTTGCACAGCTAGTTGCCTCCAGGAGGCCACAAGAGGGAGACAAGGGACTGCAAAATGGAAAATAGGCATCCACCAACTTTACAGACAACTTGTTCTCCTTGCTCCTACAACCTCCATCCTTGCACAGTTTGTTATTCTTCCAGGTAACATTGTAACAAATCCAAATTGCTGCTCTCTTTGTAGGCAAGCAAGGGTTTGTTGCAACTGCAATTCTTACTTCTTCTTGAAATTTAGGGACCACAGTACATTCCATCACATCCATCTAGTGTACACAGGTAGGTCCATTGTGACGGGCGGGCGGGCGGGCTGGCTGCTTTAATGGCTGTTTGCTGTTCCCCTACTCCACTCCACTATTTGACTATGGTGCTGCATCAATCAGTGGCTGGCTCAGGTGCAGCTCTTTAACCTACCTAGGAGGGAGGGCGGAGAGAAGACAAGGAAGGTGAATGAGCTGTTCCAATGTGAAATGCCAGAAACACAGAAACACAGACGACACAAAACAAGAGGTGGCAATGTATTAATTAATTGCATTTAATAAATTAGCTCATTATCACACATGACTGTACAAATGCATTGTCCAACAGGTGTTGAAATAATGGGATTAAAAGGGGAGATCCCATCCGAAAGACAAAAACAATGGCAAACACAAAAAGCACTTTTGGAATCTGATTTTAGTAAACACATAAGGAAAGGGTGCACCGGTCCTGGAAATACTGCAATACCAGGTCAATGCGTGGAGTGGACAGAGCAAGCTCTATTTCCATCTCCCTGTTCTAAAAATCCATTTAATATATGGTCCCCAGATAGGGGACGTATCAGATATTAAACTGATAAGAACAGATTTTTTTTTAAGTTGACTACCCCAACTTTGGGGGTAACCGTTTATTTAAAATTTTTCAGGTTTTACAATAAATTAACATTTTTCAGCATTTTTACAGGGATTCAAATTTTACAACAATGGTTAAAAAATAAATACAAATTGTCAGATTAAAATCATACAATTTATAAAAGGGCACTTGGTGGCATCATATTATAGAATTCCATTCGCTAAAAAACCATTTTCTACTTAAAACAGGAGAGAATTTTTTGTCTAAAAGATAATACTTGTGCATTTCATAAAAACAAATTCCTAAAATATCATTCACAGATAAAATTTCATGTTTGAATAAAAGAATATTCCTGGCCGCCCACAGAGCTGCTTTAACGCAGTTAGTAATCTTCCATGCCATAATTTTCTGAGTCCTTGTTGGGCACTCCAGACATCCGTAAAAAACGCCTTCACTTGTAATTCTCTTTATTCCGGTTATCTTCTTCATCAAGGGGAGGATTTTTGTCCATATCAGTTGTGAAAAATAGCATTGCCAAAAAAGATGTAAGACTGTCTCGTCATCGCGGCATCCTCCCCTTGGACACGCAGCCGAGTTGGTCAGTCCCCTTCGATGCTGGAATGCCCGGCATGGAAGACACTCGTGGGCGCAGCTCCAGGCCAGATCCTTCTGTGAATTAAAAATGAATTTAGCATTAACCATGCTCCAGATAATTTTGCATTTGTTTTCATTAAAATTGCTAATGGGGGCTATTAAAACATTTTCTTTTATTTCCTTTAAAACATATTTACTATTTTTTACATCTTCTATTCTTTTGTCTTTTAGGTTAAAAAGGTTCACTATTTTTTCTAAAATCTTATACTGGTCTGGCAGGTTAAAAGCATATGGCGAGCTTAAAACCGTAGAGAACCATCCGTACCTCCTCATAAAATAGCCAGTGTTAAAACGGATAAAATAAGACCAGTAGTGTTCCTTAAAAACAGTATTAAGACACAGTGTAAAAAAATGGATTAAAAGAAATGCTTTTATATTTGGAAAATCTTTACCACCCATTAGCTTTGGTAACATCACTTTTTCTCTCCTGAGCTTCTCCATCCTAGAATTCCATAAAAATGTAAAACATGCCTTGGTAATCTTTTTTAATAAAATATCAGGGGGAGGGAAAACCATACTTAGATATAATAAAATTGGTAAAATCACCATTTTTGTGATTAAAATTTTTCCCTCCATTGTCAGTTTTCTAAGATTCCATAAACAAATTTTCTTATTAACTTTTTGTGCCACCAAGTCCCAACTGATAAAACCATTGTTTGACTCATTGAAGGAGACCCCTAAAATCTGTACAGACTCCGACACAGGGACTGGAATGTCCTGTAAAATCATATTGCCAATATTTAAAATATTACTTTTATTAAAATTGACTTTAAAACCGGAGGAGCAGCAAAATTGGTATATCTGTTGTAATGCTTTTTGCAGTGACGGGGCGTCCCTGCACAGGACCGCGACATCATCCATGTACCCCACTACTTTTGCCTCTAGTCCCCCCCCGCCCGGCAGGGGGACTCCACATATCTGCTTGTCATTCCTCAATCTGCAGAGTAGAGGCTCGATCGCACATATAAAAAGTAGTGGGGACAAGGGACACCCCTGCTTCACTCCGGAGTTTAAAAGGACATCCTGTGTCTTAAAACCCTTTACTAAAATCTTGCTCGTACAATTTTCATAAAAGGCCTTCAGAGACTGTAAAAAGCCTTCTGGTATACCCATCTTTTCTAAAACCTTAAAAAGATAAAAATGTGATACTCTATCAAAGGCTTTCTCGAAATCTATGGATAAAACCGCCAATCTGCCTTTTCTCTCCTTCGTATCACCAATAGCATCTTTTAAAAGGTTTAAATTGTCCCATATGCTCCTCCCAGGTATCCCACAGACTTGGTTGGAGTGGACGATTTTCTCTATAACAGCCTTTAGCCTATTCGCGCAAATCTTGGCCATTATTTTGTAGTCTGTGTTCAGTAAGGTGATAGGCCTCCAGTTTTTAATATCTGTTTTGTCCCCCTTTTTATAAAGCAGGGACACCTCACCTTTCTTCCAGGACCCCGGGAGGGCTTTTGTTCTAAAAACTTGAGTAAAAAGGGAATAGAGATCCTCTTTTAAAACTCCATAAAATGTGACATAAAACTCTATGGGTATACCATCAGGGCCAGGGACTTTACCTGTTTTAAAACTCTTGATGGTATCTAAAATCTCCTGTTCCGTAATATCCTGTAATAAAAAATCTTTGGAGACAGGATTTAAAACAGCGTCAACCTCCTTCAATGAGTCGTTCATCAAATCAACATTAACAAGCTTTATATTAAAAAGATCCGCATAAAATCTGTGTACCTTTTTTAAAATATTGTCAGTGTTTGTATCTCCATCAACATTGTCTAACAGGGTATGCTTATCGTTAATTTTCTTAAAAAAGTACCTGGAGCAGGTCTCATTTTCCTCGAGGTGTTTCATTTTTGAACGAAAGACAATTTCCTTACCTCTCTGCTCCAGGCACTGGGAGATCTCCTTCCTAATCTCCATAATCTCCTCCTCCACCTGCATACCCTGTTCTCTGAACTTGTATTGGGTCTGCAGACGGGTATTCAAATTAGCAAAAAAATCCTGTTTTTCTTTTGCTTTTCTCCTTCCGATTTTTATGAAAAAGTCTCTTATTTTTATTTTTATTTTCTCCCACCATGAGACTATGGACATATTTGGATGTCTTACCC
Organism: Rhinoderma darwinii; assembly: GCF_050947455.1. NCBI lineage: Eukaryota > Metazoa > Chordata > Amphibia > Anura > Rhinodermatidae > Rhinoderma > Rhinoderma darwinii. The sequence goes on along the minus strand of NW_027461730.1, from coordinate 192,251 downwards.
GTCTGCAGCCCTTATAAAAGGTAATAAAATCAGATAAAATTTGCGGATCATCTAAAAGGGAAACGTTCATTTTCCAGGCTTTTTTGACAGTATTTTTCCCAATATCATTTTTAACTTTAAAATACAATAATTTATGATCAGATAAAACATTGGGATTAAGATCACATTTAAAAGGCAGTACTTGATAAGAGCAGAATATAAAATCGATCCTGGAGCTACAGTTCACATTGCTCCAGGTGACGCCGGCCTCTGCAGATAAATTGCTGTTACATTTCTTAAAAACATCAGTAAGTTTAAAATCAGTAACTATATCTTTTAATAATGAGGAGGTTTTGTCATAATTCCTGCTTACTGAGTTAGAGAACCGGCGTTCCCCCTTTAAAATACAATTAAAATCACCCGCTAAAACAAGTGGCTCTGAATCGTTTAAAAAAAGGGGTAAAATCTCTAGCATTCTAGCTCTTTCATTCTTGTCCGAGGACCCATAAAAATTTAAAAACTGCCATCTAATACCGTCTATAAAAGCTTTGACCAATAAAATTCTACCTGGTAAAATTTCATTAAAACTGTCAATTAAAACGTTCCCTTTAAATAAAATGGCGACACCTGCGGCTCTGGAATCGTTAGACCCGGACCACACTGAAGGTCCGAGTCTCCAGTCTTCCTTATATTTGTTGTAGTTCGTGCGATGTGGGATACAGCATTCCTGTAGGAAAAAAACGGTGGCGGAAAAAATAGAAAGATAGTCAAACAGGGCAGCTCTTCTCGTCTTAGAATGCACGCTCCTAACATTTAAGGAAATGCCACCTAACTCTGCCATGAGGAAAAGGGAAAAGAGACAGTCTTATGTAATCTTACCCGAGGTGGCCTCAGCAGTCCTCGGCGTTACCAGAGACCTCACTCGAACTCTCATCGCCCTCCGACTTCAAACCGACTGTATAACTTGAGGAGATTGGAGAGGAACTCATGTCAGACAGCTGACCCCCCGCCATACCTGAGGCACTTATCGCAAATGGGTCCCAGATGGACTCCACGGGCAAGGTTTCTGGAGCATATTGTATGGCAGCCTCCTCCCCTACGATAGGGGCAGGAAACGCACTCGCGGCCGTTTCCGGGACTTCTGTCACCTCAGAGGTAGCTATGCTTGTCTCCCCCAACTGGCGAGAAGGGGGGAGACCTTCAGCTGGTGCTTCCGGGGGCGCGTCAACTGGTTTCCCTGCTTTCGCTCTAGCAGGTACTCCCATCGGCACCCCCGCTGCCACCTCTGAGTACGCCCTACGCCTTTTAGTCCTTGCTGCCGCTCCGCCCGGGTCCTCTGCCTCAGGTACAGGCTGACCCAGCACCTCCTGCGGCCCAGGCGGATCAGCTTCATCCGAACTACCCATCTCCTCCGTTTCCTGAGGGGGCTTTTTCGTCCGCTGATCACTGGCTCTTCTCTTAAACCGCCTTTGCTCCTTTGGGTCACCTGTTTGGGGGGGTCTGCTGGAGGTGTCCATGTCATCTGCCTCTTCACCTCCTGGTTCCTCTCCTTGTGCGGGGGCGATCTGGCCTGCTGGCTGCTCTGGACGCCTCGGCCGGACCTCGGGTTGTTCCGATCTGTGGGGACAAGTAGCATATAGATGACCAACTCGGCTGCAGAAACGACACCTTTTCCCCAGAGGGCAAGTTTTGGCCTCGTGCTCAGAGCTGCCACAGTTCCTACAGGTGCTTTCGCAGAACTCTTTGGTGTGACCGTACTTTTGACATTTTCTACAGAATGGAGGCATTCCTGTATAAAAAAGATCTCCTGCCATATCACCTAATTTAAAGCGTGCTGGCGGCAACATTATCCCCCCTGCTGTATTGGCATCTCTATAACAAGTTACTAAAAATCTCCACTTTGACGTCCAAACTCCAACTTCGTTCATTATTTTGCCAATACATTTTACACTTTTGAAATAGGGGGATAAAAAGGACATCACATCTTTTAAATCAGCAAACGGGCAGTACATTTTTATCACAATCATCTTAGTGATGTCCAACACATGTTCGTAAAATTCAATACCGTCCAGTCTCGGATCGTTTTTTACCATGTATGCCGCCAGCAGATCTTGGAACACTCCATTCTGTACAAAAGTTATGTCGTATGTTCTTCTCCTAGGATAGTCTTGTACCGCCAATATCTCCCGCTTCTGAATGTTGAAAATGCCAACAAGCACGGTCTCCACCAAGAACTTCAGGCCGCAGGTCGTCGCCTTCTCTTCTGATACAATTACACGGATTGTATTCTTTATCCGGGCATACGCCGGTATCTCACCAGGACTTTCGTCCATGGTGAGGGGTTTTCAAGGAAAGTTACGCCACCCGTTGGTGACGTAACGTCTACGCAGCTTTTCCCCTTTTCGGCCGAAGCCTACACGGGGGATATGTGGATCGCAACTCGTTGCTCAGGACTAAGCCTCTCTCCCAAATAGCAGCACGGGGGTGAAGTCCAGGCGAACCTGGACGATCCCCCGAGGCCGAGAGAGAGGGTACCTGAGCACCTCCTAACCAAGACCAGGCAGCACTGACTACAAGTAATCAGAACTACACTTGATCTCAGCCAGAAGGCCGAGAAGCGATAACCCGAACGTGCCGCGCGTTGACCGAGCCTGCCCAATACTGCTGTTCACCCCTTGCAGCGATTCAGCCTACTCCTAGGCAATTCCATGGGGCCCTGCAGGCTCACACACACTCACAGCTACTAAGCGGGAGGTGAATAAAGGCCGGAGAGGAAGCAAGACAGGATTTGCTTCTTTTGCTTGCACCACAATGCAGTGCTGAAAGAGGAGGAATCGACATAAAAACGCCTTCCTGGCAACGCCCAAATGCCCTCCTGCCGTGCAAACACTGGCAGCAGCAGCAGCAGCAGCAGCAGTAAGTGCATGCCCACTGCCACCCCTTCTCCTTTCACACCTTGTATCAGCTTTAATCCAGTCCAGTGCTGCCTGCTGAGCAGCACTGACCAACACTGCCTGGGCCCAGGCTTTTATCTCTGAGGCCCCATTATGATGTCAGAAAGCTGGCTCTGGCTCCTGAGGTCTCCACTATGACACGTGCAAAGTTCCGTCTGAACTTTATATAAGACGGTGCGGCTCAGTCAGTCACTCAGTGTTGCCTGAGAGGGCAACACTGCAACAGCCGGCCACCAGGCTGTCTTTTTTTTTGCACAGCTAGTTGCCTCCAGGAGGCCACAAGAGGGAGACAAGGGACTGCAAAATGGAAAATAGGCATCCACCAACTTTACAGACAACTTGTTCTCCTTGCTCCTACAACCTCCATCCTTGCACAGTTTGTTATTCTTCCAGGTAACATAGTAACAAATCCAAATTGCTGCTCTCTTTGTAGGCAAGCAAGGGTTTGTTGCAACTGCAATTCTTACTTCTTCTTGAAATGTAGGGACCACAGTACATTCCATCACATCCATCTAGTGTACACAGGTAGGTCCATTGTGACGGGCGGGCGGGCGGGCTGGCTGCATTAATGGCTGTTTTCTGTTCCCCTACTCCACTCCACTATTTGACTATGGTGCTGCATCAATCAGTGGCTGGCTCAGGTGCAGCTCTTTAACCTACCTAGGAGGGAGGGCGGAGAGAAGACAAGGAAGGTGAATGAGCTGTTCCAATGTGAAATGCCGGAAACACAGAAACACAGACGACACAAAACAAGAGGTGGCAATGTATTAATTAATTGCATTTAATAAATTAGCTCATTATCACACATGACTGTACAAATGCATTGTCCAACAAGTGTTGAAATAATGGGATTAAAAGGGGAGATCCCATCCGAAAGACAAAAACAATGGCAAACACAAAAAGCACTTTTGGAATCTGATTTTAGTAAACACATAAGGAAAGGGTGCACCGGTCCTGGAAATACTGCAATACCAGGTCAATGCGTGGAGTGGACAGAGCAAGCTCTATTTCCATCTCCCTGTTCTAAAAATCCATTTAATATATGGTCCCCAGATAGGGGACGTATCAGATATTAAACTGATAAGAACAGATAAGGTTTCAACAAAATTTTATTGACAAATATTCACATACATAGAATGCAATTTTTACAAAATAAAATTCAGTAATAAAATGCTGTTAAATAAAATTCCGTAATAATAAATTTGTTTATACATTCAATTGTCCAATAAGATTAGTAATAAAACGTTTTTAATACATTTCATTAAAAAACCTTTTTATAGCATAAAATTCGGTACTAAAAATGTTTATTTTTAATACATTTCATTAAAACGATAAAGGCAATATATTTTCAACGAGAAGAAGGTTTCTTTAAAAGTATGACAATGGCAGGATAAAACATCATAAAACAAGCAATAAAATCACAATTATAAATACATGGATAATTTACATAATAATTGTGTTCCATAGAGACAGACACCACATGGATGCCGCCTCTTTTGCTCCGAGATGTTTTTTGTCTCTTAGATAATATACATATAATTCACTCAACGCGATTTTAACACAATCTTTAATATCAATAAAATCACGTTTAAAAAGAAGAATGTTCCTAACCTTCCAGATGGCATTTTTAAAACAATTAATAATCATCCAGCAGATCATCTGCTGTCTGAATGATGGGCAGGTAAAAAGGCCATAAAAAACGTACTCGTATTTAAAATCGTTAAGACCGCAAATCCATTTTAATAAAAGGCCAGCCTTCCTCCAAATCTCCTGTGCATAGTGGCAGTTCCAGAATAAGTGCATTACCGTCTCATCATTTCTGCACATATCTCTCGGGCACTTGGCTCTCGCCACCAGTCCTCGCCTGTGTTGGAACTCACGTGTAGGGAGGCACTGGTGCACGATCGCCCAGGCAAGGTCCTTATGCACATTTGCAAGGTATTTCCCAAAAACATTCCGCCACACTTGCTTGGACCTTGCCTGTGAGAGATTGGAAACTGCCACCATTTCTTCTCTGTGTCTACACGCCACTGACACCTTCCTCTGGTCCCCCAATATATCAGGCTCCAACTCATGGAGGCTCAGGAGCCTGACAGTCTTCTCCAGCACCACATAGTGTTTTGGGGGACACAGAAGCACAGGAGAATTTAGGGAGATACGAGACCAACGCTTAAAAACCATGCCCGCTGCATATTTTAAAAAGCAGCTAAAAATGCCATCAGATTTAAACATTTTAAAACAGAAGCAGAAATATTTGATATAAAAAAATGTAAAAAGGTTAGGAACATCTCTCCCGCCATTGTCCTTACATTTATACATAAAATCACGTTTTAATTTTTCCATCTTGGAGCCCCACAGAAACATAAAACAAATGCGTGTTAGCTTTTTAATATATAAAATGGACGGAGGGAAAACCATGGCAACATAAAGCATTATTGGGATTAAAACCATTTTTATAATTAAAATTTTCCCCTCCATCGTGAGGCTCCTAAGATTCCACATTAAAACCTTCTTCTCTATTTTTGCTATCACTGAGTCCCAGTTAGAGGTCCCATTGTTCGCCTGATTAAAAACAATGCCTAAAATTTTAATCTGGTCCTTCTGCATTCTGACTCCTGGGGTCAGGGAGGAATCCCAGCCTCCTATATTAAAACAATCACATTTATCAATGTTTAGTTTAAAACCAGAAGCCTCGCAGAAAAAGGTGGTGTTCCTCAGCGCCCTCCTCATGGATGTTGAATCAGGGCATAAAATTGTTACGTCATCCATGTAGCCCAATACCTTTATTTGGTTACCCCTCCCACCAGGTATCGGGGCGCCTCTGACTACTTTGTCACTTCTGAGCATAGCTAACAGGGGCTCCATTGCGCATATAAATAGTAGGGGAGACAATGGGCACCCTTGCTTGACTCCAGATAAAAGAGGAACACCTTTAGTTAAAAATCCATTTACAGAAATTTCACTAAAACAGGACCGATATAAAAGCATAACACGACTTATCATAAAATCAGGCACCGCCATCTTTTTAAGAACCATAAAAAGGAACTCATGGGACACTCTATCAAAGGCCTTTTCAAAGTCTAGTGATAAAATAGCAAGATTTTGGCCTCGATCTTTAAAATACCAAATAACATCTCTTAAAATATTAAGGGACTCAGTGATAGATCTACCAGGTACCCCACAGACCTGGTTTGGGTGGATTAGCTTACTGATAAAAGGTTTAAAATGGACCGCTATCAATTTGGCTAAAATCTTGTAGTCTACATTTAAAAGTGTAATGGGACGCCAATTTTTCAGTTGGTCCTTTTCACCTTTTTTAAAAATTAAAGACACGATCCCCCTTCTCCAGGAAGGGGGCAGCTCTTCAGTGATAAAAACCTCTTTGTACAGTAAAATCATATCCTCTTTTAAAACATCCCAAAAAGTTAGATAAAATTCAATAGGCAACCCATCCTCCCCAGGGGCCTTTCCCGCTGAAAAACTTTTAAAAACAGATAAAAGTTCCTCTAAATTAAGATCTCGGGATAAAACCTCCTGGTCTAAAATATCTAACTTAAAATCAAGGGAGTTAAGAGCATGATTTAAAAAGGATTTATCAATAGCTTTTTTACTAAAAAGGAGTTGGTAAAAGTTAAAAGCTGCATTCAACATTCCTCCCATAGAAGTCTCCCCTTCTAGGTTCAAAATAGCATCTCGCCTACCATTTACCTTTTTAAAAAAGAATCGGGAGCACTTCTCATCTTCTTCAAGGTGTTTTACATGGGAGTTAAAAATGATTTGTTTGCCTTTATCATCTAAACATTTTTTTATTTCAGCTTTTAAATTTAAAATATCCGAATCCACCTCAAACCCAACATCCTTTAGTTTAAAAAGCACATGCAAACGCTTATTAAGAACATAAAACCACTGTTTCTTTTCTCTAGCTTTCTTCCTACCTGCTCGGATAAAAAATAATTTAATTCTGGGTTTAATGCCCTCCCACCAGTGCAGCATGGTCTCGTGGGGCTTTTTCTGTGATTGCCAGCACTGGTAGGTCCGCACAAACTCACTTTTGTTTTCAGGGTCCTCTAGGAGCGTGGTGTTTAACCTCCAGAGGCCCTTACTCACTTTTTGCTCTCCCTCCAGCTCCAGGGACACACTAAGGAGCTTATGGTCTGAAAATATATTTGTTAAAATCATACATTTTTGAGAGATAAAATCATGGGAAGCAAAAATAAAATCGATTCTGGAGCTCACTCTTCCATTAGACCATGTGGCACCTGCGTCTCCTGGCAAGAGTTCCCTCCAGCAATCGCGCAATTTAAAATCTTCAATAAAATTTTTGAGCAGGTAGGTAGTGCGGTCTTTTCTATTTGCATCCCCACCCTGCCGGCCTTCTCCTTCTCTTGTGCAGTTAAAATCACCTCCTACCAGCAGGGGGGTAGACCCAACACAAAACAGTGGTAAAATATTAAAAAGCTCTGCCCGCTCCTGTTTATCAGGAGGGGCATAGACATTTAAAATACGTATTAAAAGTCCATTAATGTGCAGGTGGGTTAAAATAGCTCTGCCAGGCATAATCTCAGTGACGGTTTGTATCGAAATAGAATGGCCACGGCAGAGCAATCCCACACCTGAAGAACGACAGTCATTAGCACCCGACCACACCGAAGGGCCCAGCTTCCAGTCTTTTTTCAAGTCCATATAGTCCATGCTGTTAGGGATTCCACACTCCTGCAGTAGGCAAAAATCAAAGTCCATAGTCTGTAGAAAAGAGAATAAAGCAGCCCTGCGAACAGGGCTCTTTAGGGACCTCACATTTAGCGAGGCAACTTTCAGAGGAATACAAGGCATAGTTATTGTTAGGCGTCAGTGTCCACCTCCGAGGAATCCGACTCCGATATAAATTGGGAGCCAGACTCCCCTGTATCAGGGGACGCAAACTCCAGGATTTTCCCAGGGTCAGAGCCAGATATATGAATCGACCCGACTCTTCCCCTGAACTCACTCTCATCCGAGCTGCGGCATATTGTCTTCCTCTTTATGGTGGGCACATCTTCTTCTCTTAGCCTTTTCCCCGTACTCGTCAGGTCCATCCTTGATTCCTCCTCCCCGTCACTGGATGTCACCTCCGACTCCTGGCTGTTGTCATCACCATCGCGAACTCCGGCCGCTGCTACCTCCGGTACGGCTGCAGGTATCTCCGGGTCACTCATCTGCTCAGGGCGCTCAGGAGCCTGTGAGGTCCCCTCCTTCTCTCTCGTCATCTTGCCTACTGCACCTGAAGCCGTCAATGCCCGACCCCCTGTTGGCGTAATAAGAGGGTCAGACTCGGGCTTCTCAGTCGGTCGGAGGCAGCTGGTGGCAGGGAGGTCCAGCGTGGAGCCCCTCCTTCTAGATCCCTTAATTGGATCATCACCAGCCACCACCTCTGCCCAGTCCTCCTTTGACGGCACCGAGGACCGGCGAGATTTCCTACCAACCGACTCAGGTATGGAGCTCGGGGCCTTCATCGCAGAACCAGAACAGCCCTGCTCCGGCCCTTTGGAATCCCCAGGACCACCCTCCACTCGTGACTTGGAGGGTCTTGGTCCTGGCCCTTCGGCGGGTGCCGTTTCCGGGGCATTACCAGCAGAGTCCGCACCTGTTGTGGACTGCTGCCCTGGCCCTGGACGGGATGGACCAGGCCTAGGCCCACCCCTCAATGACTGCGTTCTTTTAGGACAGTCTTTATACATGTGACCTGCCTCCCCGCACAGGTTACATGTTGCTCTGGAACTGCACTTGGCGGCCACGTGCCCCAGGCCTCCACATTTGTTACAGCGAACAACACGGTTTTCACTGCATGACTCTTTTGTGTGCCCATATTTTTGGCAGTTCCAGCAAAACCGGGGCATCTGGGGGTAAAACAGGTATCCCCGGTTCTTCCCAATGGCAAAATTCGCTGGAGGGTGCACAAAGCCACGTATGCCATTGGGGTCTTGAAAGAACTTGACAAAGTACTTTCTCTTTCCGTTCCAAAATCCCTCAGCATTTTTTACTTCATGCGAGAAGTGAATTTCCTTGCAATAGCGCCCTAGGAATGTGTCAATGTCCTTGGCGGGGACAAAGGGGCTATGCATTACCACGACCAGTGGAATAGACTCTTCTCCGTAGAGGAGAGAGAAATGAAGCCCATCTAGGCGCTCATCTGTCTGGTCGGAACCAGACAGGGCTGCACAGATCGTATCGCAGCAGGCCGCGGTGCAGAAGGAGATGGTATACCGACCGCGGCCTTCCTGGTCATTCAGACACAGGATATTTTCCCGTCTGAGGCCGAAGGAGCCAAGCAGGATTTCCCCTACTATGAATTTCAGGTTTTTCCGCTGGCGATGTTCCTCTCCGACCTCGATCCGGATGGTTTGGCGTAACTGGGTCTCCCCAGTTACAAACCCATAGGTGAACGGCATTCCTGCTTGTCCCAACAAGTTTTTCCGCCCTTCTAGGCCGTCCAGCGCAAGCTGTCCGCCTAGCGATCCCTTCCCGTTGCCTGAGGACTAGTCCGACTACCCAATAGCTGCAGGGGGGTGAAGTCAAGGCGATAAACCAGTGACGATCCCCCCAGGCCAAGTAGCCGGGTACCCCAGGCACCTTCTGACTGAAACCTCCTGTACGAATACACTTGGTCGCAGCCAAAAGGCCGAGAAGCGATAACCCGAACGGGCCGCGCGTTGACCGAGCCTACCCAATACTGCTGTTCACCCCTTGCAGCGATTCAGCCTACTCCTAGGCAATTCCATGGGGCCCTGCAGGCTCACACACACTCACAGCTACTAAGCGGGAGGTGAATAAAGGCCGGAGAGGAAGCAAGACAGGATTTGCTTCTTTTGCTTGCACCACAATGCAGTGCTGAAAGAGGAGGAATCGACATAAAAACGCCTTCCTGGCAACGCCCAAATGCCCTCCTGCCGTGCAAACACTGGCAGCAGCAGCAGTAAGTGCATGCCCACTGCCACCCCTTCTCCTTTCACACCTTGTATCAGCTTTAATCCAGTCCAGTGCTGCCTGCTGAGCAGCACTGACCAACACTGCCTGGGCCCAGGCTTTTATCTCTGAGGCCCCATTATGATGTCAGAAAGCTGGCTCTGGCTCCTGAGGTCTCCACTATGACACGTGCAAAGTTCCGTCTGAACTTTATATAAGACGGTGCGGCTCAGTCAGTCACTCAGTGTTGCCTGAGAGGGCAACACTGCAACAGCCGGCCCCCAGGCTGTCTTTTTTTTGCACAGCTAGTTGCCTCCAGGAGGCCACAAGAGGGAGACAAGGGACTGCAAAATGGAAAATAGGCATCCACCAACTTTACAGACAACTTGTTCTCCTTGCTCCTACAACCTCCATCCTTGCACAGTTTGTTATTCTTCCAGGTAACATAGTAACAAATCCAAATTGCTGCTCTCTTTGTAGGCAAGCAAGGGTTTGTTGCAACTGCAATTCTTACTTCTTCTTGAAATGTAGGGACCACAGTACATTCCATCACATCCATCTAGTGTACACAGGTAGGTCCATTGTGACGGGCGGGCGGGCGGGCTGGCTGCTTTAATGGCTGTTTGCTGTTCCCCTACTCCACTCCACTATTTGACTATGGTGCTGCATCAATCAGTGGCTGGCTCAGGTGCAGCTCTTTAACCTACCTAGAAGGGAGGGCGGAGAGAAGACAAGGAAGGTGAATGAGCTGTTCCAATGTGAAATGCCAGAAACACAGAAACACAGACGACACAAAACAAGAGGTGGCAATGTATTAATTAATTGCATTTAATAAATTAGCTCATTATCACACATGACTGTACAAATGCATTGTCCAACAGGTGTTGAAATAATGGGATTAAAAGGGGAGATCCCATCCGAAAGACAAAAACAATGGCAAACACAAAAAGCACTTTTGGAATCTGATTTTAGTAAACACATAAGGAAAGGGTGCACCGGTCCTGGAAATACTGCAATACCAGGTCAATGCGTGGAGTGGACAGAGCAAGCTCTATTTCCATCTCCCTGTTCTAAAAATCCATTTAATATATGGTCCCCAGATAGGGGACGTATCAGATATTAAACTGATAAGAACAGATACTACACTTGATCTTAGCCAAAAGGCCGAGAAGCGATAACCCGAACGGGCCGCGCGTTGACCGAGCCTGCCCAATACTGCTGTTCACCCCTTGCAGCGATTCAGCCTACTCCTAGGCAATTCCATGGGGCCCTGCAGGCTCACACACACTCACAGCTACTAAGCGGGAGGTGAATAAAGGCCGGAGAGGAAGCAAGACAGGATTTGCTTCTTTTGCTTGCACCACAATGCAGTGCTGAAAGAGGAGGAATCGACATAAAAACGCCTTCCTGGCAACGCCCAAATGCCCTCCTGCCGTGCAAACACTGGCAGCAGCAGCAGCAGCAGCAGCAGTAAGTGCATGCCCACTGCCACCCCTTCTCCTTTCACACCTTGTATCAGCTTTAATCCAGTCCAGTGCTGCCTGCTGAGCAGCACTGACCAACACTGCCTGGGCCCAGGCTTTTATCTCTGAGGCCCCATTATGATGTCAGAAAGCTGGCTCTGGCTCCTGAGGTCTCCACTATGACACGTGCAAAGTTCCGTCTGAACTTTATATAAGACGGTGCGGCTCAGTCAGTCACTCAGTGTTGCCTGAGAGGGCAACACTGCAACAGCCGGCCACCAGGCTGTCTTTTTTTTTGCACAGCTAGTTGCCTCCAGGAGGCCACAAGAGGGAGACAAGGGACTGCAAAATGGAAAATAGGCATCCACCAACTTTACAGACAACTTGTTCTCCTTGCTCCTACAACCTCCATCCTTGCACAGTTTGTTATTCTTCCAGGTAACATAGTAACAAATCCAAATTGCTGCTCTCTTTGTAGGCAAGCAAGGGTTTGTTGCAACTGCAATTCTTACTTCTTCTTGAAATGTAGGGACCACAGTACATTCCATCACATCCATCTAGTGTACACAGGTAGGTCCATTGTGACGGGCGGGCGGGCGGGCTGGCTGCTTTAATGGCTGTTTTCTGTTCCCCTACTCCACTCCACTATTTGACTATGGTGCTGCATCAATCAGTGGCTGGCTCAGGTGCAGCTCTTTAACCTACCTAGGAGGGAGGGCGGAGAGAAGACAAGGAAGGTGAATGAGCTGTTCCAATGTGAAATGCCGGAAACACAGAAACACAGACGACACAAAACAAGAGGTGGCAATGTATTAATTAATTGCATTTAATAAATTAGTTCATTATCACACATGTATGTACAAATGCATTGTCCAACAAGTGTTGAAATAATGGGATTAAAAGGGGAGATCCCATCCGAAAGACAAAAACAATGGCAAACACAAAAAGCACTTTTGGAATCTGATTTTAGTAAACACATAAGGAAAGGGTGCACCGGTCCTGGAAATACTGCAATACCAGGTCAATGCGTGGAGTGGACAGAGCAAGCTCTATTTCCATCTCCCTGTTCTAAAAATCCATTTAATATATGGTCCCCAGATAGGGGACGTATCAGATATTAAACTGATAAGAACAGATACTAAACTTGATCTTAGCCAAAAGGCCGAGAAGCGATAACCCGAACGGGCCGCGCGTTGACCGAGCCTGCCCAATACTGCTGTTCACCCCTTGCAGCGATTCAGCCTACTCCTAGGCAATTCCATGGGGCCCTGCAGGCTCACACACACTCACAGCTACTAAGCGGGAGGTGAATAAAGGCCGGAGAGGAAGCAAGACAGGATTTGCTTCTTTTGCTTGCACCACAATGCAGTGCTGAAAGAGGAGGAATCGACATAAAAACGCCTTCCTGGCAAGGCCCAAATGCCCTCCTGCCGTGCAAACACTGGCAGCAGCAGCAGCAGCAGCAGTAAGTGCATGCCCACTGCCACCCCTTCTCCTTTCACACCTTGTATCAGCTTTAATCCAGTCCAGTGCTGCCTGCTGAGCAGCACTGACCAACACTGCCTGGGCCCAGGCTTTTATCTCTGAGGCCCCATTATGATGTCAGAAAGCTGGCTCTGGCTCCTGAGGTCTCCACTATGACACGTGCAAAGTTCCGTCTGAACTTTATATAAGACGGTGCGGCTCAGTCAGTCACTCAGTGTTGCCTGAGAGGGCAACACTGCAACAGCCGGCCCCCAGGCTGTCTTTTTTTTGCACAGCTAGTTGCCTCCAGGAGGCCACAAGAGGGAGACAAGGGACTGCAAAATGGAAAATAGGCATCCACCAACTTTACAGACAACTTGTTCTCCTTGCTCCTACAACCTCCATCCTTGCACAGTTTGTTATTCTTCCAGGTAACATAGTAACAAATCCAAATTGCTGCTCTCTTTGTAGGCAAGCAAGGGTTTGTTGCAACTGCAATTCTTACTTCTTCTTGAAATGTAGGGACCACAGTACATTCCATCACATCCATCTAGTGTACACAGGTAGGTCCATTGTGACGGGCGGGCGGGCGGGCTGGCTGCTTTAATGGCTGTTTGCTGTTCCCCTACTCCACTCCACTATTTGACTATGGTGCTGCATCAATCAGTGGCTGGCTCAGGTGCAGCTCTTTAACCTACCTAGGAGGGAGGGCGGAGAGAAGACAAGGAAGGTGAATGAGCTGTTCCAATGTGAAATGCCGGAAACACAGAAACACAGACGACACAAAACAAGAGGTGGCAATGTATTAATTAATTGCATTTAATAAATTAGCTCATTATCACACATGACTGTACAAATGCATTGTCCAACAGGTGTTGAAATAATGGGATTAAAAGGGGAGATCCCATCCGAAAGACAAAAACAATGGCAAACACAAAAAGCACTTTTGGAATCTGATTTTAGTAAACACATAAGGAAAGGGTGCACCGATCCTGGAAATACTGCAATACCAGGTCAATGCGTGGAGTGGACAGAGCAAGCTCTATTTCCATCTCCCTGTTCTAAAAATCCATTTAATATATGGTCCCCAGATAGGGGACGTATCAGATATTAAACTGATAAGAACAGATACTACACTTGATCTTAGCCAAAAGGCCGAGAAGCGATAACCCGAACGGGCCGCGCGTTGACCGAGCCTGCCCAATACTGCTGTTCACCCCTTGCAGCGATTCAGCCTACTCCTAGGCAATTCCATGGGGCCCTGCAGGCTCACACACACTCACAGCTACTAAGCGGGAGGTGAATAAAGGCCGGAGAGGAAGCAAGACAGGATTTGCTTCTTTTGCTTGCACCACAATGCAGTGCTGAAAGAGGAGGAATCGACATAAAAACGCCTTACTGGCAACGCCCAAATGCCCTCCTGCCGTGCAAACACTGGCAGCAGCAGCAGCAGCAGCAGCAGCAGTAAGTGCATGCCCACTGCCACCCCTTCTCCTTTCACACCTTGTATCAGCTTTAATCCAGTCCAGTGCTGCCTGCTGAGCAGCACTGACCAACACTGCCTGGGCCCAGGCTTTTATCTCTGAGGCCCCATTATGATGTCAGAAAGCTGGCTCTGGCTCCTGAGGTCTCCACTATGACACGTGCAAAGTTCCGTCTGAACTTTATATAAGACGGTGCGGCTCAGTCAGTCACTCAGTGTTGCCTGAGAGGGCAACACTGCAACAGCCGGCCCCCAGGCTGTCTTTTTTTTGCACAGCTAGTTGCCTCCAGGAGGCCACAAGAGGGAGACAAGGGACTGCAAAATGGAAAATAGGCATCCACCAACTTTACAGACAACTTGTTCTCCTTGCTCCTACAACCTCCATCCTTGCACAGTTTGTTATTCTTCCAGGTAACATAGTAACAAATCCAAATTGCTGCTCTCTTTGTAGGCAAGCAAGGGTTTGTTGCAACTGCAATTCTTACTTCTTCTTGAAATGTAGGGACCACAGTACATTCCATCACATCCATCTAGTGTACACAGGTAGGTCCATTGTGACGGGCGGGCGGGCGGGCTGGCTGCTTTAATGGCTGTTTGCTGTTCCCCTACTCCACTCCACTATTTGACTATGGTGCTGCATCAATCAGTGGCTGGCTCAGGTGCAGCTCTTTAACCTACCTAGGAGGGAGGGCGGAGAGAAGACAAGGAAGGTGAATGAGCTGTTCCAATGTGAAATGCCGGAAACACAGAAACACAGACGACACAAAACAAGAGGTGGCAATGTATTAATTAATTGCATTTAATAAATTAGCTCATTATCACACATGACTGTACAAATGCATTGTCCAACAGGTGTTGAAATAATGGGATTAAAAGGGGAGATCCCATCCGAAAGACAAAAACAATGGCAAACACAAAAAGCACTTTTGGAATCTGATTTTAGTAAACACATAAGGAAAGGGTGCACCGGTCCTGGAAATACTGCAATACCAGGTCAATGCGTGGAGTGGACAGAGCAAGCTCTATTTCCATCTCCCTGTTCTAAAAATCCATTTAATATATGGTCCCCAGATAGGGGACGTATCAGATATTAAACTGATAAGAACAGATACTACACTTGATCTTAGCCAAAAGGCCGAGAAGCGATAACCCGAACGTGCCGCGCGTTTTGCTTCTTTTGCTTGCACCACAATGCAGTGCTGAAAGAGGAGGAATCGACATAAAAACGCCTTCCTGGCAACGCCCAAATGCCCTCCTGCCGTGCAAACACTGGCAGCAGCAGCAGCAGCAGCAGTAAGTGCATGCCCACTGCCACCCCTTCTCCTTTCACACCTTGTATCAGCTTTAATCCAGTCCAGTGCTGCCTGCTGAGCAGCACTGACCAACACTGCCTGGGCCCAGGCTTTTATCTCTGAGGCCCCATTATGATGTCAGAAAGCTGGCTCTGGCTCCTGAGGTCTCCACTATGACACGTGCAAAGTTCCGTCCGAACTTTATATAAGACGGTGCGGCTCAGTCAGTCACTCAGTGTTGCCTGAGAGGGCAACACTGCAACAGCCGGCCCCCAGGCTGTCTTTTTTTTGCACAGCTAGTTGCCTCCAGGAGGCCACAAGAGGGAGACAAGGGACTGCAAAATGGAAAACAGGCATCCACCAACTTTACAGACAACTTGTTCTCCTTGCTCCTACAACCTCCATCCTTGCACAGTTTGTTATTCTTCCAGGTAACATAGTAACAAATCCAAATTGCTGCTCTCTTTGTAGGCAAGCAAGGGTTTGTTGCAACTGCAATTCTTACTTCTTCTTGAAATGTAGGGACCACAGTACATTCCATCACATCCATCTAGTGTACACAGGTAGGTCCATTGTCACGGGCGGGCGGGCGGGCGGGCTGGCTGCTTTAATGGCTGTTTGCTGTTCCCCTACTCCACTCCACTATTTGACTATGGTGCTGCATCAATCAGTGGCTGGCTCAGGTGCAGCTCTTTAACCTACCTAGGAGGGAGGGCGGAGAGAAGACAAGGAAGGTGAATGAGCTGTTCCAATGTGAAATGCCGGAAACACAGAAACACAGACGACACAAAACAAGAGGTGGCAATGTATTAATTAATTGCATTTAATAAATTAGCTCATTATCACACATGACTGTACAAATGCATTGTCCAACAGGTGTTGAAATAATGGGATTAAAAGGGGAGATCCCATCCGAAAGACAAAAACAATGGCAAACACAAAAAGCACTTTTGGAATCTGATTTTAGTAAACACATAAGGAAAGGGTGCACCGGTGCTGGAAATACTGCAATGCCAGGTCAATGCGTGGAGTGGACAGAGCAAGCTCTATTTCCATCTCCCTGTTCTAAAAATCCATTTAATATATGGTCCCCAGATAGGGGACGTATCAGATATTAAACTGATAAGAACAGATACTACACTTGATCTTAGCCAAAAGGCCGAGAAGCGATAACCCGAACGTGCCGCGCGTTTTGCTTCTTTTGCTTGCACCACAATGCAGTGCTGAAAGAGGAGGAATCGACATAAAAACGCCTTCCTGGCAACGCCCAAATGCCCTCCTGCCGTGCAAACACTGGCAGCAGCAGCAGCAGCAGCAGCAGCAGCAGCAGTAAGTGCATGCCCACTGCCACCCCTTCTCCTTTCACACCTTGTATCAGCTTTAATCCAGTCCAGTGCTGCCTGCTGAGCAGCACTGACCAACACTGCCTGGGCCCAGGCTTTTATCTCTGAGGCCCCATTATGATGTCAGAAAGCTGGCTCTGGCTCCTGAGGTCTCCACTATGACACGTGCAAAGTTCCGTCTGAACTTTATATAAGACGGTGCGGCTCAGTCAGTCACTCAGTGTTGCCTGAGAGGGCAACACTGCAACAGCCGGCCCCCAGGCTGTCTTTTTTTTGCACAGCTAGTTGCCTCCAGGAGGCCACAGGAGGGAGACAAGGGACTGCAAAATGGAAAATAGGCATCCACCAACTTTACAGACAACTTGTTCTCCTTGCTCCTACAACCTCCATCCTTGCACAGTTTGTTATTCTTCCAGGTAACATAGTAACAAATCCAAATTGCTGCTCTCTTTGTAGGCAAGCAAGGGTTTGTTGCAACTGCAATTCTTACTTCTTCTTGAAATGTAGGGACCACAGTACATTCCATCACATCCATCTAGTGTACACAGGTAGGTCCATTGTGACGGGCGGGCGGGCGGGCGGGCGGGCTGGCTGCTTTAATGGCTGTTTGCTGTTCCCCTACTCCACTCCACTATTTGACTATGGTGCTGCATCAATCAGTGGCTGGCTCAGGTGCAGCTCTTTAACCTACCTAGGAGGGAGGGCGGAGAGAAGACAAGGAAGGTGAATGAGCTGTTCCAATGTGAAATGCCGGAAACACAGAAACACAGACGACACAAAACAAGAGGTGGCAATGTATTAATTAATTGCATTTAATAAATTAGCTCATTATCACACATGACTACAAATGCATTGTCCAACAGGTGTTGAAATAATGGGATTAAAAGGGGAGATCCCATCCGAAAGACAAAAACAATGGCAAACACAAAAAGCACTTTTGGAATCTGATTTTAGTAAACACATAAGGAAAGGGTGCACCGGTCCTGGAAATACTGCAATACCAGGTCAATGCGTGGAGTGGACAGAGCAAGCTCTATTTCCATCTCCCTGTTCTAAAAATCCATTTAATATATGGTCCCCAGATAGGGGACGTATCAGATATTAAACTGATAAGAACAGATACTACACTTGATCTTAGCCAAAAGGCCGAGAAGCGATAACCCGAACGGGCCGCGCGTTTTGCTTATTTTGCTTGCACCACAATGCAGTGCTGAAAGAGGAGGAATCGACATAAAAATGCCTTCCTGGCAACGCCCAAATGCCCTCCTGCCGTGCAAACACTGGCAGCAGCAGCAGCAGCAGTAAGTGCATGCCCACTGCCACCCCTTCTCCTTTCACACCTTGTATCAGCTTTAATCCAGTCCAGTGCTGCATGCTGAGCAGCACTGACCAACACTGCCTGGGCCCAGGCTTTTATCTCTGAGGCCCCATTATGATGTCAGAAAGCTGGCTCTGGCTCCTGAGGTCTCCACTATGACACGTGCAAAGTTCCGTCTGAACTTTATATAAGACGGTGCGGCTCAGTCAGTCACTCAGTGTTGCCTGAGAGGGCAACACTGCAACAGCCGGCCCCCAGGCTGTCTTTTTTTTGCACAGCTAGTTGCCTCCAGGAGGCCACAAGAGCGAGACAAGGGACTGCAAAATGGAAAATAGTCATCCACCAACTTTACAGACAACTTGTTCTCCTTGCTCCTACAACCTCCATCCTTGCACAGTTTGTTATTCTTCCAGGTAACATAGTAACAAATCCAAATTGCTGCTCTCTTTGTAGGCAAGCAAGGGTTTGTTGCAACTGCAATTCTTACTTCTTCTTGAAATTTAGGGACCACAGTACATTCCATCACATCCATCTAGTGTACACAGGTAGGTCCATTGTGACGGGCGGGCGGGCGGGCAGGCGGGCTGGCTGCTTTAATGGCTGTTTGCTGTTCCCCTACTCCACTCCACTATTTGACTATGGTGCTGCATCAATCAGTGGCTGGCTCAGGTGCAGCTCTTTAACCTACCTAGGAGGGAGGGCGGAGAGAAGACAAGGAAGGTGAATGAGCTGTTCCAATGTGAAATGCCGGAAACACAGAAACACAGACGACACAAAACAAGAGGTGGCAATGTATTAATTAATTGCATTTAATAAATTAGCTCATTATCACACATGACTGTACAAATGCATTGTCCAACAGGTGTTACAATAATGGGATTAAAAGGGGAGATCCCATCCGAAAGACAAAAACAATGGCAAACACAAAAAGCACTTTTGGAATCTGATTTTAGCAAACACATAAGGAAAGGGTGCACCGGTCCTGGAAATACTGCAATACCAGGTCAATGCGTGGAGTGGACAGAGCAAGCTCTATTTCCATCTCCCTGTTCTAAAAATCCATTTAATATATGGTCCCCAGATAGGGGACGTATCAGATATTAAACTGATAAGAACAGATACTACACTTGATCTTAGCCAAAAGGCCGAGAAGCGATAACCCGAACGTGCCGCGCGTTTTGCTTCTTTTGCTTGCACCACAATGCAGTGCTGAAAGAGGAGGAATCGACATAAAAACGCCTTCCTGGCAACGCCCAAATGCCCTCCTGCCGTGCAAACACTGGCAGCAGCAGCAGCAGTAAGTGCATGCCCACTGCCACCCCTTCTCCTTTCACACCTTGTATCAGCTTTAATCCAGTCCAGTGCTGCCTGCTGAGCAGCACTGACCAACACTGCCTGGGCCCAGGCTTTTATCTCTGAGGCCCCATTATGATGTCAGAAAGCTGGCTCTGGCTCCTGAGGTCTCCACTATGACACGTGCAAAGTTCCGTCTGAACTTTATATAAGACGGTGCGGCTCAGTCAGTCACTCAGTGTTGCCTGAGAGGGCAACACTGCAACAGCCGGCCCCCAGGCTGTCTTTTTTTTGCACAGCTAGTTGCCTCCAGGAGGCCACAAGAGGGAGACAAGGGACTGCAAAATGGAAAATAGGCATCCACCAACTTTACAGACAACTTGTTCTCCTTGCTCCTACAACCTCCATCCTTGCACAGTTTGTTATTCTTCCAGGTAACATAGTAACAAATCCAAATTGCTGCTCTCTTTGTAGGCAAGCAAGGGTTTGTTGCAACTGCAATTCTTACTTCTTCTTGAAATGTAGGGACCACAGTACATTCCATCACATCCATCTAGTGTACACAGGTAGGTCCATTGTGACGGGCGGGCGGGCGGGCGGGCGGGCTGGCTGCTTTAATGGCTGTTTGCTGTTCCCCTACTCCACTCCACTATTTGACTATGGTGCTGCATCAATCAGTGGCTGGCTCAGGTGCAGCTCTTTAACCTACCTAGGAGGGAGGGCGGAGAGAAGACAAGGAAGGTGAATGAGCTGTTCCAATGTGAAATGCCGGAAACACAGAAACACAGACGACACAAAACAAGAGGTGGCAATGTATTAATTAATTGCATTTAATAAATTAGCTCATTATCACACATGACTGTACAAATGCATTGTCCAACAGGTGTTGAAATAATGGGATTAAAAGGGGAGATCCCATCCGAAAGACAAAAACAATGGCAAACACAAAAAGCACTTTTGGAATCTGATTTTAGTAAACACATAAGGAAAGGGTGCACCGGTCCTGGAAATACTGCAATACCAGGTCAATGCGTGGAGTGGACAGAGCAAGCTCTATTTCCATCTCCCTGTTCTAAAAATCCATTTAATATATGGTCCCCAGATAGGGGACGTATCAGATATTAAACTGATAAGAACAGATACTACACTTGATCTTAGCCAAAAGGCCGAGAAGCGATAACCCGAACGTGCCGCGCGTTTTGCTTCTTTTGCTTGCACCACAATGCAGTGCTGAAAGAGGAGGAATCGACATAAAAACGCCTTCCTGGCAACGCCCAAATGCCCTCCTGCCGTGCAAACACTGGCAGCAGCAGCAGCAGCAGCAGCAGCAGTAAGTGCATGCCCACTGCCACCCCTTCTGCTTTCACACCTTGTATCAGCTTTAATCCAGTCCAGTGCTGCCTGCTGAGCAGCACTGACCAACACTGCCTGGGCCCAGGCTTTTATCTCTGAGGCCCCATTATGATGTCAGAAAGCTGGCTCTGGCTCCTGAGGTCTCCACTATGACACGTGCAAAGTTCCGTCTGAACTTTATATAAGACGGTGCGGCTCAGTCAGTCACTCAGTGTTGCCTGAGAGGGCAACACTGCAACAGCCGGCCCCCAGGCTGTCTTTTTTTTGCACAGCTAGTTGCCTCCAGGAGGCCACAAGAGGGAGACAAGGGACTGCAAAATGGAAAATAGGCATCCACCAACTTTACAGACAACTTGTTCTCCTTGCTCCTACAACCTCCATCCTTGCACAGTTTGTTATTCTTCCAGGTAACATAGTAACAAATCCAAATTGCTGCTCTCTTTGTAGGCAAGCAAGGGTTTGTTGCAACTGCAATTCTTACTTCTTCTTGAAATGTAGGGACCACAGTACATTCCATCACATCCATCTAGTGTACACAGGTAGGTCCATTGTGACGGGCGGGCGGGCGGGCGGGCTGGCTGCTTTAATGGCTGTTTGCTGTTCCCCTACTCCACTCCACTATTTGACTATGGTGCTGCATCAATCAGTGGCTGGCTCAGGTGCAGCTCTTTAACCTACCTAGGAGGGAGGGCGGAGAGAAGACAAGGAAGGTGAATGAGCTGTTCCAATGTGAAATGCCGGAAACACAGAAACACAGACGACACAAAACAAGAGGTGGCAATGTATTAATTAATTGCATTTAATAAATTAGCTCATTATCACACATGACTGTACAAATGCATTGTCCAACAGGTGTTGAAATAATGGGATTAAAAGGGGAGATCCCATCCGAAAGACAAAAACAATGGCAAACACAAAAAGCACTTTTGGAATCTGATTTTAGTAAACACATAAGGAAAGGGTGCACCGGTCCTGGAAATACTGCAATACCAGGTCAATGCGTGGAGTGGACAGAGCAAGCTCTATTTCCATCTCCCTGTTCTAAAAATCCATTTAATATATGGTCCCCAGATAGGGGACGTATCAGATATTAAACTGATAAGAACAGATACTACACTTGATCTTAGCCAAAAGGCCGAGAAGCGATAACCCGAACGTGCCGCGCGTTTTGCTTCTTTTGCTTGCACCACAATGCAGTGCTGAAAGAGGAGGAATCGACATAAAAACGCATTCCTGGCAACGCCCAAATGCCCTCCTGCCGTGCAAACACTGGCAGCAGCAGGAGCAGCAGCAGCAGTAAGTGCATGCCCACTGCCACCCCTTCTCCTTTCACACCTTGTATCAGCTTTAATCCAGTCCAGTGCTGCCTGCTGAGCAGCACTGACCAACACTGCCTGGGCCCAGGCTTTTATCTCTGAGGCCCCATTATGATGTCAGAAAGCTGGCTCTGGCTCCTGAGGTCTCCACTATGACACGTGCAAAGTTCCGTCTGAACTTTATATAAGACGGTGCGGCTCAGTCAGTCACTCAGTGTTGCCTGAGAGGGCAACACTGCAACAGCCGGCCCCCAGGCTGTCTTTTTTTTGCACAGCTAGTTGCCTCCAGGAGGCCACAAGAGGGAGACAAGGGACTGCAAAATGGAAAATAGGCATCCACCAACTTTACAGACAACTTGTTCTCCTTGCTCCTACAACCTCCATCCTTGCACAGTTTGTTATTCTTCCAGGTAACATAGTAACAAATCCAAATTGCTGCTCTCTTTGTAGGCAAGCAAGGGTTTGTTGCAACTGCAATTCTTACTTCTTCTTGAAATTTAGGGACCACAGTACATTCCATCACATCCATCTAGTGTACACAGGTAGGTCCATTGTGACGGGCGGGCGGGCGGGCGGGCGGGCGGGCTGGCTGCTTTAATGGCTGTTTGCTGTTCCCCTACTCCACTCCACTATTTGACTATGGTGCTGCATCAATCAGTGGCTGGCTCAGGTGCAGCTCTTTAACCGACCTAGGAGGGAGGGCGGAGAGAAGACAAGGAAGGTGAATGAGCTGTTCCAATGTGAAATGCCGGAAACACAGAAACACAGACGACACAAAACAAGAGGTGGCAATGTATTAATTAATTGCATTTAATAAATTAGCTCATTATCACACATGACTGTACAAATGCATTGTCCAACAGGTGTTGAAATAATTGGATTAAAAGGGGAGATCCCATCCGAAAGACAAAAACAATGGCAAACACAAAAAGCACTTTTGGAATCTGATTTTAGTAAACACATAAGGAAAGGGTGCACCGCTCCTGGAAATACTGCAATACCAGGTCAATGCGTTGAGTGGACAGAGCAAGCTCTATTTCCATCTCCCTGTTCTAAAAATCCATTTAATATATGGTCCCCAGATAGGGGACGTATCAGATATTAAACTGATAAGAACAGATACTACACTTGATCTTAGCCAAAAGGCCGAGAAGCGATAACCCGAACGTGCCGCGCGTTTTGCTTCTTTTGCTTGCACCACAATGCAGTGCTGAAAGAGGAGGAATCGACATAAAAACGCCTTCCTGGCAACGCCCAAATGCCCTCCTGCCGTGCAAACACTGGCAGCAGCAGCAGCAGTAAGTGCATGCCCACTGCCACCCCTTCTCCTTTCACACCTTGTATCAGCTTTAATCCAGTCCAGTGCTGCCTGCTGAGCAGCACTGACCAACACTGCCTGGGCCCAGGCTTTTATCTCTGAGGCCCCATTATGATGTCAGAAAGCTGGCTCTGGCTCCTGAGGTCTCCACTATGACACGTGCAAAGTTCCGTCTGAACTTTATATAAGACGGTGCGGCTCAGTCAGTCACTCAGTGTTGCCTGAGAGGGCAACACTGCAACAGCCGGCCCCCAGGCTGTCTTTTTTTTGCACAGCTAGTTGCCTCCAGGAGGCCACAAGAGGGAGACAAGGGACTGCAAAATGGAAAATACGCATCCACCAACTTTACAGACAACTTGTTCTCCTTGCTCCTACAACCTCCATCCTTGCACAGTTTGTTATTCTTCCAGGTAACATAGTAACAAATCCAAATTGCTGCTCTCTTTGTAGGCAAGCAAGGGTTTGTTGCAACTGCAATTCTTACTTCTTCTTGAAATGTAGGGACCACAGTACATTCCATCACATCCATCTAGTGTACACAGGTAGGTCCATTGTGACGGGCGGGCGGGCGGGCTGGCTGCTTTAATGGCTGTTTGCTGTTCCCCTACTCCACTCCACTATTTGACTATGGTGCTGCATCAATCAGTGGCTGGCTCAGGTGCAGCTCTTTAACCTACCTAGGAGGGAGGGCGGAGAGAAGACAAGGAAGGTGAATGAGCTGTTCCAATGTGAAATGCCGGAAACACAGAAACACAGACGACACAAAACAAGAGGTGTCAATGTATTAATTAATTAATTGCATTTAATAAATTAGCTCATTATCACACATGACTGTAAAAATGCATTGTCCAACAGGTGTTGAAATAATGGGATTAAAAGGGGAGATCCCATCCGAAAGACAAAAACAATGGCAAACACAAAAAGCACTTTTGGAATCTGATTTTAGTAAACACATAAGGAAAGGGTGCACCGGTCCTGGAAATACTGCAATACCAGGTCAATGCGTGGAGTGGACAGAGCAAGCTCTATTTCCATCTCCCTGTTCTAAAAATCCATTTAATATATGGTCCCCAGATAGGGGACGTATCAGATATTAAACTGATAAGAACAGATACTACACTTGATCTTAGCCAAAAGGCCGAGAAGCGATAACCCGAACGTGCCGCGCGTTTTGCTTCTTTTGCTTGCACCACAATGCAGTGCTGAAAGAGGAGGAATCGACATAAAAACGCCTTCCTGGCAACGCCCAAATTCCCTCCTGCCGTGCAAACACTGGCAGCAGCAGCAGCAGCAGTTAGTGCATGCCCACTGCCACCCCTTCTCCTTTCACACCTTGTATCAGCTTTAATCCAGTCCAGTGCTGCCTGCTGAGCAGCACTGACCAACACTGCCTGGGCCCAGGCTTTTATCTCTGAGGCCCCATTATGATGTCAGAAAGCTGGCTCTGGCTCCTGAGGTCTCCACTATGACACGTGCAAAGTTCCGTCTGAACTTTATATAAGACGGTGCGGCTCAGTCAGTCACTCAGTGTTGCCTGAGAGGGCAACACTGCAACAGCCGGCCCCCAGGCTGTCTTTTTTTTGCACAGCTAGTTGCCTCCAGGAGGCCACAAGAGGGAGACAAGGGACTGCAAAATGGAAAATAGGCATCCACCAACTTTACAGACAACTTGTTCTCCTTGCTCCTACAACCTCCATCCTTGCACAGTTTGTTATTCTTCCAGGTAACATAGTAACAAATCCAAATTGCTGCTCTCTTTGTAGGCAAGCAAGGGTTTGTTGCAACTGCAATTCTTACTTCTTCTTGAAATGTAGGGACCACAGTACATTCCATCACATCCATCTAGTGTACACAGGTAGGTCCATTATGACGGGCGGGCGGGCGGGCGGGCGGGCGGGCTGGCTGCTTTAATGGCTGTTTGCTGTTCCCCTACTCCACTCCACTATTTGACTATGGTGCTGCATCAATCAGTGGCTGGCTCAGGTGCAGCTCTTTAACCTACCTAGGAGGGAGGGCGGAGAGAAGACAAGGAAGGTGAATGAGCTGTTCCAATGTGAAATGCCGGAAACACAGAAACACAGACGACACAAAACAAGAGGTGGCAATGTATTAATTAATTGCATTTAATAAATTAGCTCATTATCACACATGACTGTACAAATGCATTGTCCAACAGGTGTTGAAATAATGGGATTAAAAGGGGAGATCCCATCCGAAAGACAAAAACAATGGCAAACACAAAAAGCACTTTTGGAATCTGATTTTAGTAAATACATAAGGAAAGGGTGCACCGGTCCTGGAAATACTGCAATACCAGGTCAATGCGTGGAGTGGACAGAGCAAGCTCTATTTCCATCTCCCTGTTCTAAAAATCCATTTAATATATGGTCCCCAGATAGGGGACGTATCAGATATTAAACTGATAAGAACAGATACTACACTTGATCTTAGCCAAAAGGCCGTGAAGCGATAACCCGAACGTGCCACGCGTTTTGCTTCTTTTGCTTGCACCACAATGCAGTGCTGAAAGAGGAGGAATCGACATAAAAACGCCTTCCTGGCAACGCCCAAATGCCCTCCTGCCGTGCAAACACTGGCAGCAGCAGCAGCAGCAGCAGCAGTAAGTGCATGCCCACTGCCACCCCTTCTCCTTTCACACCTTGTATCAGCTTTAATCCAGTCCAGTGCTGCCTGCTGAGCAGCACTGACCAACACTGCCTGGGCCCAGGCTTTTATCTCTGAGGCCCCATTATGATGTCAGAAAGCTGGCTCTGGCTCCTGAGGTCTCCACTATGACACGTGCAAAGTTCCGTCTGAACTTTATATAAGACGGTGCGGCTCAGTCAGTCACTCAGTGTTGCCTGAGAGGGCAACACTGCAACAGCCGGCCCCCAGGCTGTCTTTTTTTTGCACAGCTAGTTGCCTCCAGGAGGCCACAAGAGGGAGACAAGGGACTGCAAAATGGAAAATAGGCATCCACCAACTTTACAGACAACTTGTTCTCCTTGCTCCTACAACCTCCATCCTTGCACAGTTTGTTATTCTTCCAGGTAACATAGTAACAAATCCAAATTGCTGCTCTCTTTGTAGGCAAGCAAGGGTTTGTTGCAACTGCAATTCTTACTTCTTCTTGAAATGTAGGGACCACAGTACATTCCATCACATCCATCTAGTGTACACAGGTAGGTCCATTGTGACGGGCGGGCGGGTGGGCTGGCTGCTTTAATGGCTGTTTGCTGTTCCCCTACTCCACTCCACTATTTGACTATGGTGCTGCATCAATCAGTGGCTGGCTCAGGTGCAGCTCTTTAACCTACATAGGAGGGAGGGCGGAGAGAAGACAAGGAAGGTGAATGAGCTGTTCCAATGTGAAATGCCGGAAACACAGAAACACAGACGACACAAAACAAGAGGTGGCAATGTATTAATTAATTGCATTTAATAAATTAGCTCATTATCACACATGACTGTACAAATGCATTGTCCAACAGGTGTTGAAATAATGGGATTAAAAGGGGAGATCCCATCCGAAAGACAAAAACAATGGCAAACACAAAAAGCACTTTTGGAATCTGATTTTAGTAAACACATAAGGAAAGGGTGCACCGGTCCTGGAAATACTGCAATACCAGGTCAATGCGTGGAGTGGACAGAGCAAGCTCTATTTCCATCTCCCTGTTCTAAAAATCCATTTAATATATGGTCCCCAGATAGGGGACGTATCAGATATTAAACTGATAAGAACAGATACTACACTTGATCTTAGCCAAAAGGCCGAGAAGCGATAACCCGAACGTGCCGCGCGTTTTGCTTCTTTTGCTTGCACCACAATGCAGTGCTGAAAGAGGAGGAATCGACATAAAAACGCCTTCCTGGCAACGCCCAAATGCCCTCCTGCCGTGCAAACACTGGCAGCAGCAGCAGCAGCAGTAAGTGCATGCCCACTGCCACCCCTTCTCCTTTCACACCTTGTATCAGCTTTAATCCAGTCCAGTGCTGCCTGCTGAGCAGCACTGACCAACACTGCCTGGGCCCAGGCTTTTATCTCTGAGGCCCCATTATGATGTCAGAAAGCTGGCTCTGGCTCCTGAGGTCTCCACTATGACACGTGCAAAGTTCCGTCTGAACTTTATATAAGACGGTGCGGCTCAGTCAGTCACTCAGTGTTGCCTGAGAGGGCAACACTGCAACAGCCGGCCCCCAGGCTGTCTTTTTTTTGCACAGCTAATTGCCTCCAGGAGGCCACAAGAGGGAGACAAGGGACTGCAAAATGGAAAATAGGCATCCACCAACTTTACAGACAACTTGTTCTCCTTGCTCCTACAACCTCCATCCTTGCACAGTTTGTTATTCTTCCAGGTAACATAGTAACAAATCCAAATTGCTGCTCTCTTTGTAGGCAAGCAAGGGTTTGTTGCAACTGCAATTCTTACTTCTTCTTGAAATGTAGGGACCACAGTACATTCCATCACATCCATCTAGTGTACACAGGTAGGTCCATTGTGACGGGCGGGCGGGCGGGCGGGCGGGCTGGCTGCTTTAATGGCTGTTTGCTGTTCCCCTACTCCACTCCACTATTTGACTATGGTGCTGCATCAATCAGTGGCTGGCTCAGTTGCAGCTCTTTAACCTACCTAGGAGGGAGGGCGGAGAGAAGACAAGGAAGGTGAATGAGCTGTTCCAATGTGAAATGCCGGAAACACAGAAACACAGACGACACAAAACAAGAGGTGGCAATGTATTAATTAATTGCATTTAATAAATTAGCTCATTATCACACATGACTGTACAAATGCATTGTCCAACAGGTGTTGAAATAATGGGATTAAAAGGGGAGATCCCATCCGAAAGACAAAAACCATGGCAAACACAAAAAGCACTTTTGGAATCTGATTTTAGTAAACACATAAGGAAAGGGTGCACCGGTCCTGGAAATACTGCAATACCAGGTCAATGCGTGGAGTGGACAGAGCAAGCTCTATTTCCATCTCCCTGTTCTAAAAATCCATTTAATATATGGTCCCCAGATAGGGGACGTATCAGATATTAAACTGATAAGAACAGATACTACACTTGATCTTAGCCAAAAGGCCGAGAAGCGATAACCCGAACGTGCCGCGCGTTTTGCTTCTTTTGCTTGCACCACAATGCAGTGCTGAAAGAGGAGGAATCGACATAAAAACGCCTTCCTGGCAACGCCCAAATGCCCTCCTGCCGTGCAAACACTGGCAGCAGCAGCAGCAGCAGCAGCAGCAGTAAGTGCATGCCCACTGCCACCCCTTCTCCTTTCACACCTTGTATCAGCTTTAATCCAGTCCAGTGCTGCCTGCTGAGCAGCACTGACCAACACTGCCTGGGCCCAGGCTTTTATCTCTGAGGCCCCATTATGATGTCAGAAAGCTGGCTCTGGCTCCTGAGGTCTCCACTATGACACGTGCAAAGTTCCGTCTGAACTTTATATAAGACGGTGCGGCTCAGTCAGTCACTCAGTGTTGCCTGAGAGGGCAACACTGCAACAGCCGGCCCCCAGGCTGTCTTTTTTTTGCACAGCTAGTTGCCTCCAGGAGGCCACAAGAGGGAGACAAGGGACTGCAAAATGGAAAATAGGCATCCACCAACTTTACAGACAACTTGTTCTCCTTGCTCCTACAACCTCCATCCTTGCACAGTTTGTTATTCTTCCAGGTAACATAGTAACAAATCCAAATTGCTGCTCTCTTTGTAGGCAAGCAAGGGTTTGTTGCAACTGAAATTCTTACTTCTTCTTGAAATGTAGGGACCACAGTACATTCCATCACATCCATCTAGTGTACACAGGTAGGTCCATTGTGACGGGCGGGCGGGCGGGCGGGCTGGCTGCTTTAATGGCTGTTTGCTGTTCCCCTACTCCACTCCACTATTTGACTATGGTGCTGCATCAATCAGTGGCTGGCTCAGGTGCAGCTCTTTAACCTACCTAGGAGGGAGGGCGGAGAGAAGACAAGGAAGGTGAATGAGCTGTTCCAATGTGAAATGCCGGAAACACAGAAACACAGACGACACAAAACAAGAGGTGGCAATGTATTAATTAATTGCATTTAATAAATTAGCTCATTATCACACATGACTGTACAAATGCATTGTCCAACAGGTGTTGAAATAATGGGATTAAAAGGGGAGATCCCATCCGAAAGACAAAAACAATGGCAAACACAAAAAGCACTTTTGGAATCTGATTTTAGTAAACACATAAGGAAAGGGTGCACCGGTCCTGGAAATACTGCAATACCAGGTCAATGCGTGGAGTGGACAGAGCAAGCTCTATTTCCATCTCCCTGTTCTAAAAATCCATTTAATATATGGTCCCCAGATAGGGGACGTATCAGATATTAAACTGATAAGAACAGATACTACACTTGATCTTAGCCAAAAGGCCGAGAAGCGATAACCCGAACGTGCCGCACGTTTTGCTTCTTTTGCTTGCACCACAATGCAGTGCTGAAAGAGGAGGAATCGACATAAAAACGCCTTCCTGGCAACGCCCAAATGCCCTCCTGCCGTGCAAACACTGGCAGCAGCAGCAGCAGTAAGTGCATGCCCACTGCCACCCCTTCTCCTTTCACACCTTGTATCAGCTTTAATCCAGTCCAGTGCTGCCTGCTGAGCAGCACTGACCAACACTGCCTGGGCCCAGGCTTTTATCTCTGAGGCCCCATTATGATGTCAGAAAGCTGGCTCTGGCTCCTGAGGTCTCCACTATGACACGTGCAAAGTTCCGTCTGAACTTTATATAAGACGGTGCGGCTCAGTCAGTCACTCAGTGTTGCCTGAGAGGGCAACACTGCAACAGCCGGCCCCCAGGCTGTCTTTTTTTTGCACAGCTAGTTGCCTCCAGGAGGCCACAAGAGGGAGACAAGGGACTGCAAAATGGAAAATAGGCATCCACCAACTTTACAGACAACTTGTTCTCCTTGCTCCTACAACCTCCATCCTTGCACAGTTTGTTATTCTTCCAGGTAACATAGTAACAAATCCAAATTGCTGCTCTCTTTGTAGGCAAGCAAGGGTTTGTTGCAACTGCAATTCTTACTTCTTCTTGAAATGTAGGGACCACAGTACATTCCATCACATCCATCTAGTGTACACAGGTAGGTCCATTGTGACGGGCGGGCGGGCGGGCTGGCTGCTTTAATGGCTGTTTGCTGTTCCCCTACTCCACTCCACTATTTGACTATGGTGCTGCATCAATCAGTGGCTGGCTCAGGTGCAGCTCTTTAACCTACCTAGGAGGGAGGGCGGAGAGAAGACAAGGAAGGTGAATGAGCTGTTCCAATGTGAAATGCCGGAAACACAGAAACACAGACGACACAAAACAAGAGGTGGCAATGTATTAATTAATTGCATTTAATAAATTAGCTCATTATCACACATGACTGTACAAATGCATTGTCCAACAGGTGTTGAAATAATGGGATTAAAAGGGGAGATCCCATCCGAAAGACAAAAACAATGGCAAACACAAAAAGCACTTTTGGAATCTGATTTTAGTAAACACATAAGGAAAGGGTGCACCGGTCCTGGAAATACTGCAATACCAGGTCAATGCGTGGAGTGGACAGAGCAAGCTCTATTTCCATCTCCCTGTTCTAAAAATCCATTTAATATATGGTCCCCAGTTAGGGGACGTATCAGATATTAAACTGATAAGAACAGATACTACACTTGATCTTAGCCAAAAGGCCAAGAAGCGATAACCCGAACGTGCCGCGCGTTTTGCTTCTTTTGCTTGCACCACAATGCAGTGCTGAAAGAGGAGGAATCGACATAAAAACGCCTTCCTGGCAACGCCCAAATGCCCTCCTGCCGTGCAAACACTGGCAGCAGCAGCAGCAGCAGCAGCAGCAGCAGTAAGTGCATGCCCACTGCCACCCCTTCTCCTTTCACACCTTGTATCAGCTTTAATCCAGTCCAGTGCTGCCTGCTGAGCAGCACTGACCAACACTGCCTGGGCCCAGGCTTTTATCTCTGAGGCCCCATTATGATGTCAGAAAGCTGGCTCTGGCTCCTGAGGTCTCCACTATGACACGTGCAAAGTTCCGTCTGAACTTTATATAAGACGGTGCGGCTCAGTCAGTCACTCAGTGTTGCCTGAGAGGGCAACACTGCAACAGCCGGCCCCCAGGCTGTCTTTTTTTTGCACAGCTAGTTGCCTCCAGGAGGCCACAAGAGGGAGACAAGGGACTGCAAAATGGAAAATAAGCATCCACCAACTTTACAGACAACTTGTTCTCCTTGCTCCTACAACCTCCATCCTTGCACAGTTTGTTATTCTTCCAGGTAACATAGTAACAAATCCAAATTGCTGCTCTCTTTGTAGGCAAGCAAGGGTTTGTTGCAACTGCAATTCTTACTTCTTCTTGAAATGTAGGGACCACAGTACATTCCATCACATCCATTTAGTGTACACAGGTAGGTCCATTGTGACGGGCGGGCGGGCGAGCGGGCTGGCTGCTTTAATGGCTGTTTGCTGTTCCCCTACTCCACTCCACTATTTGACTATGGTGCTGCATCAATCAGTGGCTGGCTCAGGTGCAGCTCTTTAACCTACCTAGGAGGGAGGGCGGAGAGAAGACAAGGAAGGTGAATGAGCTGTTCCAATGTGAAATGCCGGAAACACAGAAACACAGACGACACCACAAAACAAGAGGTGGCAATGTATTAATTAATTGCATTTAATAAATTAGCTCATTATCACACATGACTGTACAAATGCATTGTCCAACAGGTGTTGAAATAATGGGATTAAAAGGGGAGATCCCATCCGAAAGACAAAAACAATGGCAAACACAAAAAGCACTTTTGGAATCTGATTTTAGTAAACACATAAGGAAAGGGTGCACCGGTCCTGGAAATACTGCAATACCAGGTCAATGCGTGGAGTGGACAGAGCAAGCTCTATTTCCATCTCCCTGTTCTAAAAATCCATTTAATATATGGTCCCCAGATAGGGGACGTATCAGATATTAAACTGATAAGTACAGACACTACACTTGATCTTAGCCAAAAGGCCGAGAAGCGATAACCCGAACGTGCCGCGCGTTTTGCTTCTTTTGCTTGCACCACAATGCAGTGCTGAAAGAGGAGGAATCGACATAAAAACGCCTTCCTGGCAACGCCCAAATGCCCTCCTGCCGTGCAAACACTGGCAGCAGCAGCAGCAGCAGCAGCAGCAGTAAGTGCATGCCCACTGCCACCCCTTCTCCTTTCACACCTTGTATCAGCTTTAATCCAGTCCAGTGCTGCCTGCTGAGCAGCACTGACCAACACTGCCTGGGCCCAGGCTTTTATCTCTGAGGCCCCATTATGATGTCAGAAAGCTGGCTCTGGCTCCTGAGGTCTCCACTATGACACGTGCAAAGTTCCGTCTGAACTTTATATAAGACGGTGCGGCTCAGTCAGTCACTCAGTGTTGCCTGAGAGGGCAACACTGCAACAGCCGGCCCCCAGGCTGTCTTTTTTTTGCACAGCTAGTTGCCTCCAGGAGGCCACAAGAGGGAGACAAGGGACTGCAAAATGGAAAATAGGCATCCACCAACTTTACAGACAACTTGTTCTCCTTGCTCCTACAACCTCCATCCTTGCACAGTTTGTTATTCTTCCAGGTAACATAGTAACAAATCCAAATTGCTGCTCTCTTTGTAGGCAAGCAAGGGTTTGTTGCAACTGCAATTCTTACTTCTTCTTGAAATGTAGGGACCACAGTACATTCCATCACATCCATCTAGTGTACACAGGTAGGTCCATTGTGACGGGCGGGCGGGCGGGCGGGCTGGCTGCTTTAAAGGCTGTTTGCTGTTCCCCTACTCCACTCCACTATTTGACTATGGTGCTGCATCAATCAGTGGCTGGCTCAGGTGCAGCTCTTTAACCTACCTAGGAGGGAGGGCGGAGAGAAGACAAGGAAGGTGAATGAGCTGTTCCAATGTGAAATGCCGGAAACACAGAAACACAGACGACACAAAACAAGAGGTGGCAATGTATTAATTAATTGCATTTAATAAATTAGCTCATTATCACACATGACTGTACAAATGCATTGTCCAACAGGTGTTGAAATAATGGGATTAAAAGGGGAGATCCCATCCGAAAGACAAAAACAATGGCAAACACAAAAAGCACTTTTGGAATCTGATTTTAGTAAACACATAAGGAAAGGGTGCACCGGTCCTGGAAATACTGCAATACCAGGTCAATGCGTGGAGTGGACAGAGCAAGCTCTATTTCCATCTCCCTGTTCTAAAAATCCATTTAATATATGGTCCCCAGATAGGGGACGTATCAGATATTAAACTGATAAGAACAGATACTACACTTGATCTTAGCCAAAAGGCCGAGAAGCGATAACCCGAACGTGCCGCGCGTTTTGCTTCTTTTGCTTGCACCACAATGCAGTGCTGAAAGAGGAGGAATCGACATAAAAACGCCTTCCTGGCAACGCCCAAATGCCCTCCTGCCGTGCAAACACTGGCAGCAGCAGCAGCAGCAGCAGCAGCAGTAAGTGCATGCCCACTGCCACCCCTTCTCCTTTCACACCTTGTATCAGCTTTAATCCAGTCCAGTGCTGCCTGCTGAGCAGCACTGACCAACACTGCCTGGGCCCAGGCTTTTATCTCTGAGGCCCCATTATGATGTCAGAAAGCTGGCTCTGGCTCCTGAGGTCTCAACTATGACACGTGCAAAGTTCCGTCTGAACTTTATATAAGACGGTGCGGCTCAGTCAGTCACTCAGTGTTGCCTGAGAGGGCAACACTGCAACAGCCGGCCCCCAGGCTGTCTTTTTTTTGCACAGCTAGTTGCCTCCAGGAGGCCACAAGAGGGAGACAAGGGACTGCAAAATGGAAAATAGTCATCCACCAACTTTA
The DNA here is from genome assembly GCF_050947455.1 of Rhinoderma darwinii. Taxonomy (NCBI): domain Eukaryota; kingdom Metazoa; phylum Chordata; class Amphibia; order Anura; family Rhinodermatidae; genus Rhinoderma; species Rhinoderma darwinii. The sequence goes on along the minus strand of NW_027461730.1, from coordinate 157,832 downwards.
CAGACAACTTGTTCTCCTTGCTCCTACAACCTCCATCCTTGCACAGTTTGTTATTCTTCCAGGTAACATAGTAACAAATCCAAATTGCTGCTCTCTTTGTAGGCAAGCAAGGGTTTGTTGCAACTGCAATTCTTACTTCTTCTTGAAATGTAGGGACCACAGTACATTCCATCACATCCATCTAGTGTACACAGGTAGGTCCATTGTGACGGGCGGGCGGGCGGGCTGGCTGCTTTAATGGCTGTTTGCTGTTCCCCTACTCCACTCCACTATTTGACTATGGTGCTGCATCAATCAGTGGCTGGCTCAGGTGCAGCTCTTTAACCTACCTAGGAGGGAGGGCGGAGAGAAGACAAGGAAGGTGAATGAGCTGTTCCAATGTGAAATGCCGGAAACACAGAAACACAGACGACACAAAACAAGAGGTGGCAATGTATTAATTAATTGCATTTAATAAATTAGCTCATTATCACACATGACTGTACAAATGCATTGTCCAACAGGTGTTGAAATAATGGGATTAAAAGGGGAGATCCCATCCGAAAGACAAAAACAATGGCAAACACAAAAAGCACTTTTGGAATCTGATTTTAGTAAACACATAAGGAAAGGGTGCAGCGGTCCTGGAAATACTGCAATACCAGGTCAATGCGTGGAGTGGACAGAGCAAGCTCTATTTCCATCTCCCTGTTCTAAAAATCCATTTAATATATGGTCCCCAGATAGGGGACGTATCAGATATTAAACTGATAAGAACAGATACTACACTTGATCTTAGCCAAAAGGCCGAGAAGCGATAACCCGAACGTGCCGCGCGTTTTGCTTCTTTTGCTTGCACCACAATGCAGTGCTGAAAGAGGAGGAATCGACATAAAAACGCCTTCCTGGCAACGCCCAAATGCCCTCCTGCCGTGCAAACACTGGCAGCAGCAGCAGCAGCAGCAGCAGCAGTAAGTGCATGCCCACTGCCACCCCTTCTCCTTTCACACCTTGTATCAGCTTTAATCCAGTCCAGTGCTGCCTGCTGAGCAGCACTGACCAACACTGCCTGGGCCCAGGCTTTTATCTCTGAGGCCCCATTATGATGTCAGAAAGCTGGCTCTGGCTCCTGAGGTCTCAACTATGACACGTGCAAAGTTCCGTCTGAACTTTATATAAGACGGTGCGGCTCAGTCAGTCACTCAGTGTTGCCTGAGAGGGCAACACTGCAACAGCCGGCCCCCAGGCTGTCTTTTTTTTGCACAGCTAGTTGCCTCCAGGAGGCCACAAGAGGGAGACAAGGGACTGCAAAATGGAAAATAGTCATCCACCAACTTTACAGACAACTTGTTCTCCTTGCTCCTACAACCTCCATCCTTGCACAGTTTGTTATTCTTCCAGGTAACATAGTAACAAATCCAAATTGCTGCTCTCTTTGTAGGCAAGCAAGGGTTTGTTGCAACTGCAATTCTTACTTCTTCTTGAAATGTAGGGACCACAGTACATTCCATCACATCCATCTAGTGTACACAGGTAGGTCCATTGTGACGGGCGGGCGGGCGGGCTGGCTGCTTTAATGGCTGTTTGCTGTTCCCCTACTCCACTCCACTATTTGACTATGGTGCTGCATCAATCAGTGGCTGGCTCAGGTGCAGCTCTTTAACCTACCTAGGAGGGAGGGCGGAGAGAAGACAAGGAAGGTGAATGAGCTGTTCCAATGTGAAATGCCGGAAACACAGAAACACAGACGACACAAAACAAGAGGTGGCAATGTATTAATTAATTGCATTTAATAAATTAGCTCATTATCACACATGACTGTACAAATGCATTGTCCAACAGGTGTTGAAATAATGGGATTAAAAGGGGAGATCCCATCCGAAAGACAAAAACAATGGCAAACACAAAAAGCACTTTTGGAATCTGATTTTAGTAAACACATAAGGAAAGGGTGCACCGGTCCTGGAAATACTGCAATACCAGGTCAATGCGTGGAGTGGACAGAGCAAGCTCTATTTCCATCTCCCTGTTCTAAAAATCCATTTAATATATGGTCCCCAGATAGGGGACGTATCAGATATTAAACTGATAAGAACAGATACTACACTTGATCTTAGCCAAAAGGCCGAGAAGCGATAACCCGAACGGGCCGCGCGTTGACCGAGCCTGCCCAATACTGCTGTTCACCCCTTGCAGCGATTCAGCCTACTCCTAGGCAAATCCATGGGGCCCTGCAGGCTTACACACACTCACAGCTACTAAGCGGGAGGTGAATAAAGGCCGGAGAGGAAGCAAGACAGGATTTGCTTCTTTTGCTTGCACCACAATGCAGTGCTGAAAGAGGAGGAATCGACATAAAAACGCCTTCCTGGCAACGCCCAAATGCCCTCCTGCCGTGCAAACACTGGCAGCAGCAGCAGCAGCAGCAGCAGCAGCAGTAAGTGCATGCCCACTGCCACCCCTTCTCCTTTCACACCTTGTATCAGCTTTAATCCAGTCCAGTGCTGCCTGCTGAGCAGCACTGACCAACACTGCCTGGGCCCAGGCTTTTATCTCTGAGGCCCCATTATGATGTCAGAAAGCTGGCTCTGGCTCCTGAGGTCTCCACTATGACACGTGCAAAGTTCTGTCTGAACTTTATATAAGACGGTGCGGCTCAGTCAGTCACTCAGTGTTGCCTGAGAGGGCAACACTGCAACAGCCGGCCCCCAGGCTGTCTTTTTTTTGCACAGCTAGTTGCCTCCAGGAGGCCACAAGAGGGAGACAAGGGACTGCAAAATGGAAAATAGGCATCCACCAACTTTACAGACAACTTGTTCTCCTTTCTCCTACAACCTCCATCCTTGCACAGTTTGTTATTCTTCCAGGTAACATAGTAACAAATCCAAATTGCTGCTCTCTTTGTAGGCAAGCAAGGGTTTGTTGCAACTGCAATTCTTACTTCTTCTTGAAATGTAGGGACCACAGTACATTCCATCACATCCATCTAGTGTACACAGGTAGGTCCATTGTGATGGGCGGGCGGGCGGGCTGGCTGCTTTAATGGCTGTTTGCTGTTCCCCTACTCCACTCCACTATTTGACTATGGTGCTGCATCAATCAGTGGCTGGCTCAGGTGCAGCTCTTTAACCTACCTAGGAGGGAGGGCGGAGAGAAGACAAGGAAGGTGAATGAGCTGTTCCAATGTGAAATGAGGGAAACACAGAAACACAGACGACACAAAACAAGAGGTGGCAATGTATTAATTAATTGCATTTAATAAATTAGCTCATTATCACACATGACTGTACAAATGCATTGTCCAACAGGTGTTGAAATAATGGGATTAAAAGGGGAAATCCCATCCGAAAGACAAAAACAATGGCAAACACAAAAAGCACTTTTGGAATCTGATTTTAGTAAACACATAAGGAAAGGGTGCACCGGTCCTGGAAATACTGCAAAACCAGGTCAATGCGTGGAGTGGACAGAGCAAGCTCTATTTCCATCTCCCTGTTCTAAAAATCCATTTAATATATGGTCCCCAGATAGGGGACGTATCAGATATTAAACTGATAAGAACAGATTTTTTTTTTTATTGAAAGCCCGAGTCGTGCTTTCTATCACCCAAGTGCATAAAAAGTGCAGAGGTGCCACACAAAAAGTGCACAAGGATGCGGTCTATCGCAGCCCTTCTCTTAAAAGAGAGAGGCCCCGCATAACCATTCCCTGACCCTCCAAACCATAGGCCTAGAGGATCAAGGATCGATGGTCCCCCCTCGCCGAAGCTTAGGGAGACCCAAACACACTCCTAGGCTTCTACCTGGGCTGCCACCCCAGTGTCCACCTAGGAGCCTGCATCCTAGTTGCACCTCCCCTCCGAAGAAGGGAGGCCGGGTTGCAGGGGAAAAAGGAACCAGAAGGCCACACATTTTCCCCCTAGACCTCAGGAGGGTCCCAAAAGGGCACCGCATCCCAAAATCCTTGTGACAAACGTGACAAACACACAGTGAAAAACAAAATTAAATAAGTGGATGTGCGCTGTGATACAGCCTGGACATCCGCCAGGTATAAAAAATTCCTCATCTCCCAGCCGGAAGGCCGGGAGAATAAAGGTGTGTGCTCATATAGCGTGAAAGAGAGTGCGTGCAAGTGTGCCTTCACTCAGTGGGATCCCACCCCCAGTGAGTTAGGGCACCCCAGGGTCACCAGCCCTGGGGCACATAGCAACTCGGGCTTCCAAACTACCCGGCCTAATGACCTCGATCCGGCGGTCGCCTGGTCACCTACAAATGGTACCTTTAAACCAAATGCGTACACCAGAGCGATGACCGTTGTGGTTCCCTGCCCTCACCTCGGCGTTCTGTCATCCCCCTACGATGGCCCACGTACCACCGGCAGGGATGATTACTAACCTCAGCTTGAGCAGGTACTACACTTGATCTTAGCCAAAAGGCCGAGAAGCGATAACCCGAACGGGCCGCGCGTTGACCGAGCCTGCCCAATACTGCTGTTCACCCCTTGCAGCGATTCAGCCTACTCCTAGGCAATTCCATGGGGCCCTGCAGGCTCACACACACTCACAGCTACTAAGCGGGAGGTGAATAAAGGCCGGAGAGGAAGCAAGACAGGATTTGCTTCTTTTGCTTGCACCACAATGCAGTGCTGAAAGAGGAGGAATCAACATAAAAACGCCTTCCTGGCAACGCCCAAATGCCCTCCTGCCGTGCAAACACTGGCAGCAGCAGCAGCAGCAGCAGCAGCAGCAGCAGTAAGTGCATGCCCACTGCCACCCCTTCTCCTTTCACACCTTGTATCAGCTTTAATCCAGTCCAGTGCTGCCTGCTGAGCAGCACTGACCAACACTGCCTGGGCCCAGGCTTTTATCTCTGAGGCCCCATTATGATGTCAGAAAGCTGGCTCTGGCTCCTGAGGTCTCCACTATGACACGTGCAAAGTTCCGTCTGAACTTTATATAAGACGGTGCGGCTCAGTCAGTCACTCAGTGTTGCCTGAGAGGGCAACACTGCAACAGCCGGCCCCCAGGCTGTCTTTTTTTTGCACAGCTAGTTGCCTCCAGGAGGCCACAAGAGGGAGACAAGGGACTGCAAAATGGAAAATAGGCATCCACCAACTTTACAGACAACTTGTTCTCCTTGCTCCTACAACCTCCATCCTTGCACAGTTTGTTATTCTTCCAGGTAACATAGTAACAAATCCAAATTGCTGCTCTCTTTGTAGGCAAGCAAGGGTTTGTTGCAACTGCAATTCTTACTTCTTCTTGAAATGTAGGGACCACAGTACATTCCATCACATCCATCTAGTGTACACAGGTAGGTCCATTGTGACGGGCGGGCGGGCGGGCTGGCTGCTTTAATGGCTGTTTGCTGTTCCCCTACTCCACTCCACTATTTGACTATGGTGCTGCATCAATCAGTGGCTGGCTCAGGTGCAGCTCTTTAACCTACCTAGGAGGGAGGGCGGAGAGAAGACAAGGAAGGTGAATGAGCTGTTCCAATGTGAAATGCCGGAAACACAGAAACACAGACGACACAAAACAAGAGGTGGCAATGTATTAATTAATTGCATTTAATAAATTAGCTCATTATCACACATGACTGTACAAATGCATTGTCCAACAGGTGTTGAAATAATGGGATTAAAAGGGGAGATCCCATCCGAAAGACAAAAACAATGGCAAACACAAAAAGCACTTTTGGAATCTGATTTTAGTAAACACATAAGGAAAGGGTGCATCGGTCCTGGAAATACTGCAATACCAGGTCAATGCGTGGAGTGGAAAGAGCAAGCTCTATTTCCATCTCCCTGTTCTAAAAATCCATTTAATATATGGTCCCCAGATAGGGGACGTATCAGATATTAAACTGATAAGAACAGATTTTTTTTTTTTTTTTTTTTTTTTTTTTTTTAAAACCTTCAGGTTTGGATTAATTTTGTTTAAAAGCACTCGTTCATATCCTGTCGATACTTACTATCAGTATCCTAGATATTCTGAACGGTTCCATCCAATCATCATCAGGCTTTTTCATTTAGGTTTTTTAAATTTTCATATAACAAAAAGCAAATACAGAAATCATATCAAAAAAATTCCACCCCTCCACTACACTCTCACCATATACCTCCACTTCAAGACCTTCCAAATCCCTTCTGCATCCACCTCCCCCAACCTTTCCTTATCTACCAAATACACTGTATACATCCTATCCAATACCATTCTCAAACATCCTTCCACAGTTACATCTTTTTTTCTAAACACATACAGGTTCCTAACATCCCACAAAACCTCTTTTATAATTGCTAGCATGACAAATAATACCCTCTGATTTTTCTCACTTACACTCGCAAGCCCAAACAAAACTATTTCCATACATAACCTATTGATCCCAACCAGCTCCTTAAGTAACGGACCCATACCCCTCCAAACTCCCTGTGCCACCCCACAATTCCAAAACAGATGCACTATACTTTCGCTCCCACCACAATTCTCTCTTGGACACAAATCACTCCTCACAACTCCACGATTTTTCTGAAACTCTCTAACTGACAACCCACCATGCAAACTCTGCCATACAATCTCTCTCTGTCTATTTGTAATACCATCTGTCCTCAACCCCTTCCACACCTTACCAACACACTGACCTCTCACCATATTTATATTACATTGGACTTCCATATCTTTTATACACTTAAACACACTCTTCTTATCTTTCAAACATTCTTTCTTCACCGCTGTCAATCCAAACTTCCTCATAAAATTCTCAATAAACTCATACCATTTAGGACTCACAAACGCATACGGCTTCCTTAAATCTCTTTTCATCCATCCTATTTTTCCCAACACCTTCCCACCCAAAAATCTCACCATGCATGCAAATTTCCAATCACCTCCCAGCATCCTCTTCACTGCAAACATCACATTCACCCCTAAATACACTTCAATATTAGGAAAATTCATACCCCCATTCACCCAGTCCTTCAACACAGTCTCTCTTTTCACTCTCTCCATTGTCGTTCCCCAAAAAAACACAAACACAATTCTATTCAATTTCCTTACAACCATATACCCCGGAGGAAACACCACAGCAAGATACAGAAAAATCGGCAAAATCACACTTTTTATCACCATTATCTTTCCTTCAAACGTCAACTCTCTCAAACTCCAAAATCTCAACTTCCTACTCACTCTTTTCTCCACATCTACCCAACTCTCACTTCCATCCAATTTTTCATCCATTTTAACCCCCAAAATTTGAATCGCTCCGTCCACTCTTTTCACACCCAAGTCCTCATTCATACCTGAACTTCCAAACCTCTTATACTCACTTTTCTTCCAATTTACCCTAAAAGCTGACGCACCACAAAACAAAGACACCAATAATTTCGCCCTCCTCAAAACTGCAAAAGAATCACACAGCACACACACATCGTCCATATACGCCAACACTTTCAGCTCTTTTCCACCACTCCCTGGAATCTGCACCCCTCTCATACACTTATCCTTCCTAATCATCTCTAATAATGGTTCTAAAGCACACACAAAGACTATAGGGGACAAAGGGCATCCCTGTCTTACACCCGAACACACCTTCACTTCTTCGCTCACCCATCCGTTTATCAAAACCTTACTGCCCACACCCTTATACAACATCCTCACCATATTCACAAACTCTCCAGGAAACCCCATCCTCACCAACACTTTAAACAGAAAATCATGCGACAACCTATCAAATGCTTTTTCAAAATCAATAGACAACACACTAACCTCTTGCTTTCTCTCCCTTGCATCCCACAACACATCTCTCAACAAACAAAGATTCTCCCCAATCCTTCTCCCAGGAATTCCACACACTTGATCCTCCCCAATCACCTGATCTATCACATCTCTCATTCTATTGGCAATCATTTTAGCAAAAATCTTATAATCCACATTCAACAAAGTTATAGGTCTCCAATTCCTTACATCCTTCTCATCCCCTTTCTTATAAATCAGCACAACCACTCCACTCTTCATACTCTCCGCCAATCTACACTTTTCCCGCATAAAAACATATATCTCAATCATATCTAGCTTAATCACATCCCACATTCTCTTATAAAACTCCACTGGCAACCCATCCTCTCCCGGTGTTCTATTCACTGACATGCTTTCAATAGCTGATTTAACCTCTTCCTCCCCAACTCCTCTCATCAGCCTATCACACTCCATTCTCTCCACCTGCTTCTCAATCACAGCCACCACCTCAGACTCCAAATCTCTATCACACTCCTTTACTGCATACAATTCTCTGTAAAACTCTTCAACCACTCCTAACACCACTTTCCCTTTTACCAGATTCCCATCCTTATCATACACACATACCAAATCCTCTTTCTTCCCAATCACTTTTTTAAAAAAATATCTCGAACATTTCTCATTCTTTTCTAACTTATCCAATCTTGCTTGATACATAATTTCCTTACCCTTTTTCACCATCCATTCTTTCATATTCTTCTTAACTTCCTCAATCTTCTCATCCACCTCCCAACCATTCTTCTTCAAACTTCTCAAAAACCCCAATCTTTTATACAAGCACTCATACTTTCTCCTTCTACCAGCCGCTCTTCTATAACCAGCTTTCTTAAAATATACTTTTGTCTTTTCCTTCACCCAATCCCACCACTCCAACACATCTACAAACTCTTTCTTCCTTCTACACCAACTCCCATACAAATGAACATATTTCCCATACACCTCCTCATCTTCTAACAAATTAACATTTAATTTCCATAAACCCCTCCCACTTTTACATTCCACATCAAAAACCAGTTCACACATCACACACTCATGATCTGAATATATTACCCTCATTTGCATATAATTTTTACCCATCACACCTTTCGACACAAAACACATATCTAGTCTTGAACTATAAATACCCCTGTCTGAAAAATACGTATCTTGGGGGTCTACCCCACATAGTTTTATCACATCCTTCAACTGAAAATCAAACAAAATATTTTTAACCACATTACCAGACACATCCACATTTTTTCCATCAATCTCACAATTAAAGTCCCCTATCCACACAACCGGATCCTTCCCAGGCAAAAACATTTTCACTTTTTCAAACAATTCCACTCTTTCATTCTTATTAACTGGAGCATATATATTAATTATACGAACATTCACTCTATTAAATCTCACCACCACCATCACACACCTTCCCTCCTCAATAACAGTATGACTGAAAATTTCTATTTTTTTGTTTTTTAATAAAATCCCCACACCATCATTTCTATTTTTGTTTGACACTGACCATATTGCAGGCCCGTGCACCCACTCCTCCTGCCCCACCACAAAATCCAATCCACACTCTTGAACACAAATGACATCAACATTTTGATTTGCTAATAAGTCTAGTATAAGAGCTCTTCTGGCTCTACTCCTAAACATACGCACATTGGATGACAAAAACTTCAAAGACATAATCTAAAACAACCCAAAGGAAGAAAATTTAGCAACGCCATTATTTTAAGATTTTCCTCTGGAGTACTTTGGAAGAACCTTCTCCGCCAGAGCCTGTATCCATATGGGCCTCAAATAAAGATTCGAATGGGTTCTCCAACGAAATCGCCTCTTCTTCCACCTTCTCAAAACGTGGCTTTTTTGCCGTTTTCCTGGGGGGACGAAAACATTCTGCACCTGTGACAGTCACTTCCCCCCCAGGAGGTTCATCTTCCTCGGAGAGAGACCAGTCTATTCTTGCTGACTCATCCATCAGAATGCTCATGGGAGATTCCACAGCTGGGCTAATCAAACCCTCCCCCATCTCCACCTGCTGCTGGTCTTGCACAGCTTCATTTTGTCTTTTTTCAGCCTCCTCAGACATCCTCAAGATTCTTGCTCCTTCCTCCCTCTTCCTATCAAGATCCATTTGATTCCTTTGCTTCCTAGCCTCCTCCTGCTTCTTCCTTTCTTCCCTCCTCTTTACCACTTCAGGACAGTCTCTGTACATATGTCCAGTCAATCCACATAGGTCACAGGCTCTAGGCTGTGGACACGCCCCAGCCTCATGTCCAGGATTTTTACAGTTCCTGCACAGTTTAACCCCTGGGCAATCCTCCTTTAAATGGCCAAATTTAAAACAGTTCCTGCAAAAGGATGGCTGTCCTTGGTAATACAGGTAGCCTCTGTTTCCAGCCACAGAAAAATTGGCAGGTGGGTGTCTCACTCCCCCAATACAGCCTTCATCAGGTCTTAGCTTTACCCAGAATTTGTATGTTCCATTAAATATGTTAAGGATACTTTTCTGCCTTACCCCTCCTTTCACACTTAAACAGTACTGTCCAAGAAAGTTCTTTAGGATATTAACATCCGTGAAAGGGTTAAACACATGGATAAAGACAGTTTTTTCCTCTAGTTCAAACAGCGGAACAAATGTGACATTCCTCAGTACCTGATTTGCTGCATTAGTCTTCAGGCATTCATAGAAAAGCAGGCAGGTCCCATCCACATAAAAGGAAATGTCATAGATACCTTGTTTCTTTGATTCCTGAATACAAAACACATCATCTTCAAGGGAAATACCCGCCATCTTTTCCACAATTTCGTGTCCAACATATGAGATGCTGTTCTTCATGCTGTCTGAGATCTCCACCTTCAGCCGGACTGTCTTCTGGATACCTGAGGAAAATTCCATACCTGCCATCTTTCAGCCTATCGGTCCAGGACCATAGGAGGATCGCCACTCAAAAGGTCTCCTGCTACCACAGGAACACTCGCACCCCCGACCCAGACCAGAGCAATAAACCCTGATCTGAGCCAAAAGGCCGAGAAGCGATAACCCGAACGGGCCGCGCGTTGACCGAGCCTGCCCAATACTGCTGTTCACCCCTTGCAGCGATTCAGCCTACTCCTAGGCAATTCCATGGGGCCCTGCAGGCTCACACACACTCACAGCTACTAAGCGGGAGGTGAATAAAGGCCGGAGAGGAAGCAAGACAGGATTTGCTTCTTTTGCTTGCACCACAATGCAGTGCTGAAAGAGGAGGAATCAACATAAAAACGCCTTCCTGGCAACGCCCAAATGCCCTCCTGCCGTGCAAACACTGGCAGCAGCAGCAGCAGCAGCAGTAAGTGCATGCCCACTGCCACCCCTTCTCCTTTCACACCTTGTATCAGCTTTAATCCAGTCCAGTGCTGCCTGCTGAGCAGCACTGACCAACACTGCCTGGGCCCAGGCTTTTATCTCTGAGGCCCCATTATGATGTCAGAAAGCTGGCTCTGGCTCCTGAGGTCTCCACTATGACACGTGCAAAGTTCCGTCTGAACTTTATATAAGACGGTGCGGCTCAGTCAGTCACTCAGTGTTGCCTGAGAGGGCAACACTGCAACAGTCGGCCCCCAGGCTGTCTTTTTTTTGCACAGCTAGTTGCCTCCAGGAGGCCACAAGAGGGAGACAAGGGACTGCAAAATGGAAAATAGGCATCCACCAACTTTACAGACAACTTGTTCTCCTTGCTCCTACAACCTCCATCCTTGCACAGTTTGTTATTCTTCCAGGTAACATAGTAACAAATCCAAATTGCTGCTCTCTTTGTAGGCAAGCAAGGGTTTGTTGCAACTGCAATTCTTACTTCTTCTTGAAATGTAGGGACCACAGTACATTCCATCACATCCATCTAGTGTACACAGGTAGGTCCATTGTGACGGGCGGGCGGGCGGGCTGGCTGCTTTAATGGCTGTTTGCTGTTCCCCTACTCCACTCCACTATTTGACTATGGTGCTGCATCATCAATCAGTGGCTGGCTCAGGTGCAGCTCTTTAACCTACCTAGGAGGGAGGGCGGAGAGAAGACAAGGAAGGTGAATGAGCTGTTCCAATGTGAAATGCCGGAAACACAGAAACACAGACAACACAAAACAAGAGGTGGCAATGTATTAATTAATTGCATTTAATAAATTAGCTCATTATCACACATGACTGTACAAATGCATTGTCCAACAGGTGTTGAAATAATGGGATTAAAAGGGGAGATCCCATCCGAAAGACAAAAACAATGGCAAACACAAAAAGCACTTTTGGAATCTGATTTTAGTAAACACATAAGGAAAGGGTGCACCGGTCCTGGAAATACTGCAATACCAGGTCAATGCGTGGAGTGGGCAGAGCAAGCTCTATTTCCATCTCCCTATTCTAAAAATCCATTTAATATATGGTCCCCAGATAGGGGACGTATCAGATATTAAACTGATAAGAACAGATACTACACTTGATCTTAGCCAAAAGGCCGAGAAGCGATAACCCGAACGTGCCGCGCGTTTTGCTTCTTTTGCTTGCACCACAATGCAGTGCTGAAAGAGGAGGAATTGACATAAAAACGCCTTCCTGGCAACGCCCAAATGCCCTCCTGCCGTGCAAACACTGGCAGCAGCAGCAGCAGCAGCAGTAAGTGCATGCCCACTGCCACCCCTTCTCCTTTCACACCTTGTATCAGCTTTAATCCAGTCCAGTGCTGCCTGCTGAGCAGCACTGACCAACACTGCCTGGGCCCAGGCTTTTATCTCTGAGGCCCCATTATGATGTCAGAAAGCTGGCTCTGGCTCCTGAGGTCTCCACTATGACACGTGCAAAGTTCCGTCTGAACTTTATATAAGACGGTGCGGCTCAGTCAGTCACTCAGTGTTGCCTGAGAGGGCAACACTGCAACAGCCGGCCCCCAGGCTGTCTTTTTTTTGCACAGCTAGTTGCCTCCAGGAGGCCACAAGAGGGAGACAAGGGACTGCAAAATGGAAAATAGGCATCCACCAACTTTACAGACAACTTGTTCTCCTTGCTCCTACAACCTCCATCCTTGCACAGTTTGTTATTCTTCCAGGTAACATAGTAACAAATCCAAATTGCTGCTCTCTTTGTAGGCAAGCAAGGGTTTGTTGCAACTGCAATTCTTACTTCTTCTTGAAATGTAGGGACCACAGTACATTCCATCACATCCATCTAGTGTACACAGGTAGGTACCTTGTGACGGGCGGGCGGGCGGGCTGGCTGCTTTAATGGCTGTTTGCTGTTCCCCTACTCCACTCCACTATTTGACTATGGTGCTGCATCAATCAGTGGCTGGCTCAGGTGCAGCTCTTTAACCTACCTAGGAGGGAGGGCGGAGAGAAGACAAGGAAGGTGAATGAGCTGTTCCAATGTGAAATGCCGGAAACACAGAAACACAGACGACACAAAACAAGAGGTGGCAATGTATTAATTAATTGCATTTAATAAATTAGCTCATTATCACACATGACTGTACAAATGCATTGTCCAACAGGTGTTGAAATAATGGGATTAAAAGGGGAGATCCCATCCGAAAGACAAAAACAATGGCAAACACAAAAAGCACTTTTGGAATCTGATTTTAGTAAACACATAAGGAAAGGGTGCACCGGACCTGGAAATACTGCAATACCAGGTCAATGCGTGGAGTGGACAGAGCAAGCTCTATTTCCATCTCCCTGTTCTAAAAATCCATTTAATATATGGTCCCCAGATAGGGGACGTATCAGATATTAAACTGATAAGAACAGATAAGGTTTCAACAAAATTTTATTGACAAATATTCACATACATAGAATGCAAAATTTACAAAATAAAATTCAGTAATGAAATGCTGTTAAATAAAATTCCGTAATAATAAATTTGTTTATACATTCAATTGTCCAATAAGATTAGTAATAAAACGTTTTTAATACATTTCATTAAAAAACCTTTTTATAGCATAAAATTCGGTACTAAAAATGTTTATTTTTAATACATTCCATTAAAACGATAAAGGCAATATATTTTCAACGAGAAGAAGGTTTCTTTAAAAGTATGACAATGGCAGGGTAAAACATCATAAAACAAGCAATAAAATCACAATTATAAATACATGGATAATTTACATAATAATTGTGTTCCATAGAGACAGACACCACATGGATGCCGCCTCTTTTGCTCCGAGATGTTTTTTGTCTCTTAGATAATATACATATAATTCACTCAACGCGATTTTAACACAATCTTTAATATCAATAAAATCACGTTTAAAAAGAAGAATGTTCCTAACCTTCCAGATGGCATTTTTAAAACAATTAATAATCATCCAGCAGATCATCTGCTGTCTGAATGATGGGCAGGTAAAAAGGCCATAAAAAACGTACTCGTATTTAAAATCGTTAAGACCGCAAATCCATTTTAATAAAAGGCCAGCCTTCCTCCAAATCTCCTGTGCATAGTGGCAGTTCCAGAATAAGTGCATTACCGTCTCATCATTTCTGCACATATCTCTCGGGCACTTGGCTCTCGCCACCAGTCCTCGCCTGTGTTGGAACTCACGTGTAGGGAGGCACTGGTGCACGATCGCCCAGGCAAGGTCCTTATGCACATTTGCAAGGTATTTCCCAAAAACATTCCGCCACACTTGCTTGGACCTTGCCTGTGAGAGATTGGAAACTGCCACCATTTCTTCTCTGTGTCTACACGCCACTGACACCTTCCTCTGGTCCCCCAATATATCAGGCTCCAACTCATGGAGGCTCAGGAGCCTGACAGTCTTCTCCAGCACCACGTAGTGTTCTGGGGGACACAGGAGCACAGGAGAATTTAGGGAGATACGAGACCAACGCTTAAAAACCATGCCCGCTGCATATTTTAAAAAGCAGCTAAAAATGCCATCGGATTTAAACATTTTAAAACAGAAGCAGAAATATTTGATATAAAAAAATGTAAAAAGGTTAGGAACATCTCTCCCGCCATTGTCCTTACATTTATACATAAAATCACGTTTTAATTTTTCCATCTTGGAGCCCCACAGAAACATAAAACAAATGCGTGTTAGCTTTTTAATATATAAAATGGACGGAGGGAAAACCATGGCAACATAAAGCATTATTGGGATTAAAACCATTTTTATAATTAAAATTTTCCCCTCCATCGTGAGGCTCCTAAGATTCCACATTAAAACCTTCTTCTCTATTTTTGCTATCACTGAGTCCCAGTTAGAGGTCCCATTGTTCGCCTGATTAAAAACAATGCCTAAAATTTTAATCTGGTCCTTCTGCATTCTGACTCCTGGGGTCAGGGAGGAATCCCAGCCTCCTATATTAAAACACTCACATTTATCAATGTTAAGTTTAAAACCAGAAGCCTCGCAGAAAAAGGTGGTGTTCCTCAGCGCCCTCCTCATGGATGTTGAATCAGGGCATAAAATTGTTACGTCATCCATGTAGCCCAATACCTTTATTTGGTTACCCCTCCCACCAGGTATCGGGGCGCCTCTGACTACTTTGTCACTTCTGAGCATAGCTAACAGGGGCTCCATTGCGCATATAAATAGTAGGGGAGACAATGGGCACCCTTGCTTGACTCCAGGTAAAAGAGGAACACCTTTAGTTAAAAATCCATTTACAGAAATTTCACTAAAACAGGACCGATATAAAAGCATAACACGACTTATCATAAAATCAGGCACCGCCATCTTTTTAAGAACCATAAAAAGGAACTCATGGGACACTCTATCAAAGGCCTTTTCAAAGTCTAGTGATAAAATAGCAAGATTTTGGCCTCGATCTTTAAAATACCAAATAACATCTCTTAAAATATTAAGGGACTCAGTGATAGATCTACCAGGTACCCCACAGACCTGGTTTGGGTGGATTAGCTTACTGATAAAAGGTTTAAAACGGACCGCTATCAATTTGGCTAAAATCTTGTAGTCTACATTTAAAAGTGTAATGGGACGCCAATTTTTCAGTTGGTCCTTTTCACCTTTTTTAAAAATTAAAGACACGATCCCCCTTCTCCAGGAAGGGGGCAGCTCTTCAGTGATAAAAACCTCTTTGTACAGTAAAATCATATCCTCTTTTAAAACATCCCAAAAAGTTAGATAAAATTCAATAGGCAACCCATCCTCCCCAGGGGCCTTTCCCGCTGAAAAACTTTTAAAAACAGATAAAAGTTCCTCTAAATTAAGATCTCGGGATAAAACCTCCTGGTCTAAAATATCTAACTTAAAATCAAGGGAGTTAAGAGCATGATTTAAAAAGGATTTATCAATAGCTTTTTTACTAAAAAGGAGTTGGTAAAAGTTAAAAGCTGCATTCAACATTCCTCCCATAGAAGTCTCCCCTTCTAGGTTTAAAATAGCATCTCGCCTACCATTTACCTTTTTAAAAAAGAATCGGGAGCACTTCTCATCTTCTTCAAGGTGTTTTACATGGGAGTTAAAAATGATTTGTTTGCCTTTATCATCTAAACATTTTTTTATTTCAGCTTTTAAATTTAAAATATCCGAATCCACCTCAAACCCAACATCCTTTAGTTTAAAAAGCACATGCAAACGCTTATTAAGAACATAAAACCACTGTTTCTTTTCTCTAGCTTTCTTCCTACCTGCTCGGATAAAAAATAATTTAATTCTGGGTTTAATGCCCTCCCACCAGTGCAGCATGGTCTCGTGGGGCTTTTTCTGTGATTGCCAGCACTGGTAGGTCCGCACAAACTCACTTTTGTTTTCAGGGTCCTCTAGGAGCGTGGTGTTTAACCTCCAGAGGCCCTTACTCACTTTTTGCTCTCCCTCCAGCTCCAGGGACACACTAAGGAGCTTATGGTCTGAAAATATATTTGTTAAAATCATACATTTTTGAGAGATAAAATCATGGGAAGCAAAAATAAAATCGATTCTGGAGCTCACTCTTCCATTAGACCATGTGGCACCTGCGTCTCCTGGCAAGAGTTCCCTCCAGCAATCGCGCAATTTAAAATCTTCAATAAAATTTTTGAGCAGGTAGGTAGTGCGGTCTTTTCTATTTGCATCCCCACCCTGCCGGCCTTCTCCTTCTCTTGTGCAGTTAAAATCACCTCCTACCAGCAGGGGGGTAGACCCAACACAAAACAGTGGTAAAATATTAAAAAGCTCTGCCCGCTCCTGTTTATCAGGAGGGGCATAGACATTTAAAATACGTATTAAAAGTCCATTAATGTGCAGGTGGGTTAAAATAGCTCTGCCAGGCATAATCTCAGTGACGGTTTGTATCGAAATAGAATGGCCACGGCAGAGCAATCCCACACCTGAAGAACGACAGTCATTAGCACCCGACCACACCGAAGGGCCCAGCTTCCAGTCTTTTTTCAAGTCCATATAGTCCATGCTGTTAGGGATTCCACACTCCTGCAGTAGGCAAAAATCAAAGTCCATAGTCTGTAGAAAAGAGAATAAAGCAGCCCTGCGAACAGGGCTCTTTAGGGACCTCACATTTAGCGAGGCAACTTTCAGAGGAATACAAGGCATAGTTATTGTTAGGCGTCAGTGTCCACCTCCGAGGAATCCGACTCCGATATAAATTGGGAGCCAGACTCCCCTGTATCAGGGGACGCAAACTCCAGGATTTTCCCAGGGTCAGAGCCAGATATATGAATCGACCCGACTCTTCCCCTGAACTCACTCTCATCCGAGCTGCGGCATATTGTCTTCCTCTTTATGGTGGGCACATCTTCTTCTCTTAGCCTTTTCCCCGTACTCGTCAGGTCCATCCTTGATTCCTCCTCCCCGTCACTGGATGTCACCTCCGACTCCTGGCTGTTGTCATCACCATCGCGAACTCCGGCCGCTGCTACCTCCGGTACGGCTGCAGGTATCTCCGGGTCACTCATCTGCTCAGGGCGCTCAGGAGCCTGTGAGGTCCCCTCCTTCTCTCTCGTCATCTTGCCTACTGCACCTGAAGCCGTCAATGCCCGACCCCCTGTTGGCGTAATAAGAGGGTCAGACTCGGGCTTCTCAGTCGGTCGGAGGCAGCTGGTGGCAGGGAGGTCCAGCGTGGAGCCCCTCCTTCTAGATCCCTTAATTGGATCATCACCAGCCACCACCTCTGCCCAGTCCTCCTTTGACGGCACCGAGGACCGGCGAGATTTCCTACCAACCGACTCAGGTATGGAGCTCGGGGCCTTCATCGCAGAACCAGAACAGCCCTGCTCCGGCCCTTTGGAATCCCCAGGACCACCCTCCACTCGTGACTTGGAGGGTCTTGGTCCTGGCCCTTCGGCGGGTGCCGTTTCCGGGGCATTACCAGCAGAGTCCACACCTGTTGTGGACTGCTGCCCTGGCCCCGGACGGGATGGACCAGGCCTAGGCCCACCCCTCAATGACTGCGTTCTTTTAGGACAGTCTTTATACATGTGACCTGCCTCCCCGCACAGGTTACATGTTGCTCTGGAACTGCACTTGGCGGCCACGTGCCCCAAGCCTCCACATTTGTTACAGCGAACAACACGGTTTTCACTGCATGATTCTTTTGTGTGCCCATATTTTTGGCAGTTCCAGCAAAACCGGGGCATCTGGGGGTAAAACAGGTATCCCCGGTTCTTCCCAATGGCAAAATTCGCTGGAGGGTGCACAAAGCCACGTATGCCATTGGGGTCTTGAAAGAACTTGACAAAGTACTTTCTCTTTCCGTTCCAAAATCCCTCAGCATTTTTTACTTCATGCGAGAAGTGAATTTCCTTGCAATAGCGCCCTAGGAATGTGTCAATGTCCTTGGCGGGGACAAAGGGGCTATGCATTACCACGACCAGTGGAATAGATTCTTCTCCGTAGAGGAGAGAAAAATGAAGCCCATCTAGGCGCTCATCTGTCTGGTCGGAACCAGACAGGGCTGCACAGATCGTATCGCAGCAGGCCGCGGTGCAGAAGGAGATGGTATACCGACCGCGGCCTTCCTGGTCATTCAGACACAGGATATTTTCCCGTCTGAGGCCGAAGGAGCCAAGCAGGATTTCCCCTACTATGAATTTCAGGTTCTTCCGCTGGCGATGTTCCTCTCCGACCTCGATCCGGATGGTTTGGCGTAACTGGGTCTCCCCAGTTACAAACCCATAGGTGAACGGCATTCCTGCTTGTCCCAACAAGTTTTTTCCGCCCTTCTAGGCCGTCCAGCGCAAGCTGTCCGCCTAGCGATCCCTTCCCGTTGCCTGAGGACTAGTCCGACTACCCAATAGCTGCAGGGGGGTGAAGTCAAGGCGATAAACCAGTGACGATCCCCCCAGGCCAAGTAGCCGGGTACCCCAGGCACCTTCTGACTGAAACCTCCTGTACGAATACACTTGGTCGCAGCCAAAAGGCCGAGAAGCGATAACCCGAACGGGCCGCGCGTTGACCGAGCCTGCCCAATACTGCTGTTCACCCCTTGCAGCGATTCAGCCTACTCCTAGGCAATTCCATGGGGCCCTGCAGGCTCACACACACTCACAGCTACTAAGCGGGAGGTGAATAAAGGCCGGAGAGGAAGCAAGACAGGATTTGCTTCTTTTGCTTGCACCACAATGCAGTGCTGAAAGAGGAGGAATCGACATAAAAACGCCTTCCTGGCAACGCCCAAATGCCCTCCTGCCGTGCAATCACTGGCAGCAGCAGCAGCAGCAGCAGCAGCAGTAAGTGCATGCCCACTGCCACCCATTCTCCTTTCACACCTTGTATCAGCTTTAATCCAGTCCAGTGCTGCCTGCTGAGCAGCACTGACCAACACTGCCTGGGCCCAGGCTTTTATCTCTGAGGCCCCATTATGATGTCAGAAAGCTGGCTCTGGCTCCTGAGGTCTCCACTATGACACGTGCAAAGTTCCGTCTGAACTTTATATAAGACGGTGCGGCTCAGTCAGTCACTCAGTGTTGCCTGAGAGGGCAACACTGCAACAGCCGGCCCCCAGGCTGTCTTTTTTTTGCACAGCTAGTTGCCTCCAGGAGGCCACAAGAGGGAGACAAGGGACTGCAAAATGGAAAATAGGCATCCACCAACTTTACAGACAACTTGTTCTCCTTGCTCCTACAACCTCCATCCTTGCACAGTTTGTTATTCTTCCAGGTAACATAGTAACAAATCCAAATTGCTGCTCACTTTGTAGGCAAGCAAGGGTTTGTTGCAACTGCAATTCTTACTTCTTCTTGAAATGTAGGGACCACAGTACATTCCATCACATCCATCTAGTGTACACAGGTAGGTCCATTGTGACGGGCGGGCGGGCGGGCTGGCTGCTTTAATGGCTGTTTGCTGTTCCCCTACTCCACTCCACTATTTGACTATGGTGCTGCATCAATCAGTGGCTGGCTCAGGTGCAGCTACCTACCTAGGAGGGAGGGCGGAGAGAAGACAAGGAAGGTGAATGAGCTGTTCCAATGTGAAATGCCGGAAACACAGAAACACAGACGACACAAAACAAGAGGTGGCAATGTATTAATTAATTGCATTTAATAAATTAGCTCATTATCACACATGACTGTACAAATGCATTGTCCAACAGGTGTTGAAATAATGGGATTAAAAGGGGAGATCTCATCCGAAAGACAAAAACAATGGCAAACACAAAAAGCACTTTTGGAATCTGATTTTAGTAAACACATAAGGAAAGGGTGCACCGGTCCTGGAAATACTGCAATACCAGGTCAATGCGTGGAGTGGACAGAGCAAGCTCTATTTCCATCTCCCTGTTCTAAAAATCCATTTAATATATGGTCCCCAGATAGGGGACGTATCAGATATTAAACTGATAAGAACAGATTTTTTTTTAAGTTGACTACCCCAACTTTGGGGGTAACCGTTTATTTAAAATTTTTCAGATTTTACAATAAATCAACATTTTTCAACATTTTTACAAAGATTTCAGATTTTACAACAATGGTTAAAAAATAAATACAAATTGTCAGATTAAAATCATACAATTTATAAAAGGGCACTTGGTGGCATCATATTATAGAATTCCATTCGCTAAAAAACCATTTTCTACTTAAAACAGGAGAGAATTTTTTGTCTAAAAGATAATACTTGTGCATTTCATAAAAACAAATTCCTAAAATATCATTCACAGATAAAATTTCATGTTTGAATAAAAGAATATTCCTGGCCGCCCACAGAGCTGCTTTAACGCAGTTAGTAATCTTCCATGCCATAATTTTCTGAGTCCTTGTTGGGCACTCCAGACATCCGTAAAAAACGCCTTCACTTGTAATTCTCTTTATTCCGGTTATCTTCTTCATCAAGGGGAGGATTTTTGTCCATATCAGTTGTGAGAAATAGCATTGCCAAAAAAGATGTAAGACTGTCTCGTCATCGCGGCATCCTCCCCTTGGACACGCAGCCGAGTTGGTCAGTCCCCTTCGATGCTGGAATGCCCGGCATGGAAGACACTCGTGGGCGCAGCTCCAGGCCAGATCCTTCTGTGAATTAAAAATGAATTTAGCATTAACCATGCTCCAGATGAATTTGCACTTGTTTTCATTAAAATTGCTAATGGGGGCTATTAAAACATTTTCTTTTATTTCCTTTAAAACATATTTACTATTTTTTACATCTTCTATTCTTTTGTCTTTTAAGTTAAAAAGGTTCACTATTTTTTCTAAAATCTTATACTGGTCTGGCAGGTTAAAAGCATATGGCGAGCTTAAAACAGTAGAGAACCATCCGTACCTCCTCATAAAATAGCCAGTGTTAAAACGGATAAAATAAGACCAGTAGTGTTCCTTAAAAACAGTATTAAGACACAGTGTAAAAAAATGGATTAAAAGAAATGCTTTTATATTTGGAAAATCTTTACCACCCATTAGCTTTGGCAACATCACTTTTTCTCTCCTGAGCTTCTCCATCCTAGAATTCCATAAAAATGTAAAACATGCCTTGGTAATCTTTTTTAATAAAATATCAGGGGGAGGGAAAACCATACTTAGATATAATAAATTGGTAAAATCACCATTTTTGTGATTAAAATTTTTCCCTCCATTGTCAGTTTTCTAAGATTCCATAAACAAATTTTCTTATTAACTTTTTGTGCCACCAAGTCCCAACTGATAAAACCATTGTTTGACTCATTGAAGGAGACCCCTAAAATCTGTACAGACTCCGACACAGGGACTGGAATGTCCTGTAAAATCATATTGCCAATATTTAAAATATTACTTTTATTAAAATTGACTTTAAAACCGGAGGAGCAGCAAAATTGGTATATCTGTTGTAATGCTTTTTGCAGTGACGGGGCGTCCCTGCACAGGACCGCGACATCATCCATGTACCCCACTACTTTTGCCTCTAGTCCCCCCCCGCCCGGCAGGGGGACTCCACATATCTGCTTGTCATTCCTCAATCTGCAGAGTAGAGGCTCGATCGCACATATAAAAAGTAGTGGGGACAAGGGGACACCCCTGCTTCACTCCGGAGTTTAAAAGGACATCCTGTGTCTTAAAACCCTTTACTAAAATCTTGCTCGTACAATTTTCATAAAAGGCCTTCAGAGACTGTAAAAAGCCTTCTGGTATACCCATCTTTTCTAAAACCTTAAAAAGATAAAAATGTGATACTCTATCAAAGGCTTTCTCGAAATCTATGGATAAAACCGCCAATCTGCCTTTTCTCTCCTTCGTATCACCAATAGCATCTTTTAAAAGGTTTAAATTGTCCCATATGCTCCTCCCAGGTATCCCACAGACTTGGTTGGAGTGGACGATTTTCTCTATAACAGCTTTTAGGCCTATTTGCGCAAATCTTGGCCATTATTTTATAGTCTGCGTTTAGTAAGGTGATAGGCCTCCAGTTTTTAATATCTGTTTTGTCCCCCTTTTTATAAAGCAGGGACACCTCACCTTTCTTCCAGGACCCGGGAGGGCTTTTGTTCTAAAAACTTGAGTAAAAAGGGAATAGAGATCCTCTTTTAAAACTCCATAAAATGTGACATAAAACTCTATGGGTATACCATCAGGGCCAGGGACTTTACCTGTTTTAAAACTCTTGATGGTATCTAAAATCTCCTGTTCCGTAATATCCTGTAATAAAAAATCTTTGGAGACAGGATTTAAAACAGCGTCAACCTCCTTCAATGAGTCGTTCATCAAATCAACATTAACAAGCTTATATTAAAAAGATCCGCATAAAATCTGTGTACCTTTTTAAAATATTGTCAGTGTTTGTATCTCCATCAACATTGTCTAACAGGGTATGCTTATCGTTAATTTTCTTAAAAAAGTACCTGGAGCAGGTCTCATTTTCCTCAAGGTGTTTCATTTTTGAACGAAAGACAATTTCCTTACCTCTCTGCTCCAGGCACTGGGAGATCTCCTTCCTAATCTCCATAATCTCCTCCTCCACCTGCATACCCTGTTCTCTGAACTTGTATTGGGTCTGCAGACGGGTATTCAAATTAGCAAAAAAATCCTGTTTTTCTTTTGCTTTTCTCCTTCCGATTTTTATGAAAAAGTCTCTTATTTTTATTTTTACTTTCTCCCACCATGAGACTATGGACATATTTGGATGTCTTACCCGTCTGCAGCCCTTATAAAAGGTAATAAAATCAGATAAAATTTGCGGATCATCTAAAAGGGAAACGTTCATTTTCCAGGCTTTTTTGACAGTATTTTTCCCAATATCATTTTTAACTTTAAAATACAATAATTTATGATCAGATAAAACATTGGGATTAAGATCACATTTAAAAGGCAGTACTTGATAAGAGCAGAATATAAAATCGATCCTGGAGCTACAGTTCACATTGCTCCAGGTGACGCCGGCCTCTGCAGATAAATTGCTGTTACATTTCTTAAAAACATCAGTAAGTTTAAAATCAGTAACTATATCTTTTAATAATGAGGAGGTTTTGTCATAATTCCTGCTTACTGAGTTAGAGAACCGGCGTTCCCCCTTTAAAATACAATTAAAATCACCCGCTAAAACAAGTGGCTCTGAATCGTTTAAAAAAAGGGGTAAAATCTCTAGCATTCTAGCTCTTTCATTCTTGTCCGAGGACCCATAAAAATTTAAAAACTGCCATCTAATACCGTCTATAAAAGCTTTGACCAATAAAATTCTACCTGGTAAAATTTCATTAAAACTGTCAATTAAAACGTTCCCTTTAAATAAAATGGCGACACCTGCGGCTCTGGAATCGTTAGACCCGGACCACACTGAAGGTCCGAGTCTCCAGTCTTCCTTATATTTGTTGTAGTTCGTGCGATGTGGGATACAGCATTCCTGTAGGAAAAAAACGGTGGCGGAAAAAATAGAAAGATAGTCAAACAGGGCAGCTCTTCTCGTCTTAGAATGCACGCTCCTAACATTTAAGGAAATGCCACCTAACTCTGCCATGAGGAAAAGGGAAAAGAGACAGTCTTATGTAATCTTACCCGAGGTGGCCTCAGCAGTCCTCGGCGTTACCAGAGGCCTCACTCGAACTCTCATCGCCCTCCGACTTCAAACCGACTGTATAACTTGAGGAGATTGGAGAGGAACTCATGTCAGACAGCTGACCCCCCGCCATACCTGAGGCACTTATCGCAAATGGGTCCCAGATGGACTCCACGGGCAAGGTTTCTGGAGCATATTGTATGGCAGCCTCCTCCCCTACGATAGGGGCAGGAAACGCACTCGCGGCCGTTTCCGGGACTTCTGTCACCTCAGAGGTAGCTATGCTTGTCTCCCCCAACTGGCGAGAAGGGGGGAGACCTTCAGCTGGTGCTTCCGGGGGCGCGTCAACTGGTTTCCCTGCTTTCGCTCTAGCAGGTACTCCCATCGGCACCCCCGCTGCCACCTCTGAGTACGCCCTACGCCTTTTAGTCCTTGCTGCCGCTCCGCCCGGGTCCTCTGCCTCAGGTACAGGCTGACCCAGCACCTCCTGCGGCCCAGGCGGATCAGCTTCATCCGAACTACCCATCTCCTCCGTTTCCTGAGGGGGCTTTTTCGTCCGCTGATCACTGGCTCTTCTCTTAAACCGCCTTTGCTCCTTTGGGTCACCTGTTTGGGGGGGTCTGCTGGAGGTGTCCATGTCATCTGCCTCTTCACCTCTTGGTTCCTCTCCTTGTGCGGGGGCGATCTGGCCTGCTGGCTGCTCTGGACGCCTCGGCCGGACCTCGGGTTGTTCCGATCTGTGGGGACAAGTAGCATATAGATGACCAACTCGGCTGCAAAAACGACACCTTTTCCCCAGAGGGCAAGTTTTGGCCTCGTGCTCAGAGCTGCCACAGTTCCTACAGGTGCTTTCGCAGAACTCTTTGGTGTGACCGTACTTTTGACATTTTCTACAGAATGGAGGCATTCCTGTATAAAAAAGATCTCCTGCCATATCACCTAATTTAAAGCGTGCTGGCGGCAACATTATCCCCCCTGCTGTATTGGCATCTCTATAACAAGTTACTAAAAATCTCCACTTTGACGTCCAAACTCCAACTTCGTTCATTATTTTGCCAATACATTTTACACTTTTGAAATAGGGGGATAAAAAGGACATCACATCTTTTAAATCAGCAAACGGGCAGTACATTTTTATCACAATCATCTTAGTGATGTCCAACACATGTTCGTAAAATTCAATACCGTCCAGTCTCGGATCGTTTTTTACCATGTATGCCGCCAGCAGATCTTGGAACACTCCATTCTGTACAAAAGTTATGTCGTATGTTCTTCTCCTAGGATAGTCTTGTACCGCCAATATCTCCCGCTTCTGAATGTTGAAAATGCCAACAAGCACGGTCTCCACCAAGAACTTCAGGCCGCAGGTCGTCGCCTTCTCTTCTGATACAATAACACGGATTGTATTCTTTATCCGGGCATACGCCGGTATCTCACCAGGACTTTCGTCCATGGTGAGGGGTTTTCACGGAAAGTTACGCCACCCGTTGGTGACGTAACGTCTACGCAGCTTTCCCCTTTTCGGCCGAAGCCTACACGGGGGATATGTGGATCGCAACTCGTTGCTCAGGACTAAGCCTCTCTCCCAAATAGCAGCACGGGGGTGAAGTCCAGGCGAACCTGGACGATCCCCCGAGGCCGAGAGAGAGGGTACCTGAGCACCTCCTAACCAAGACCAGGCAGCACTGACTACAAGTAATCAGAACTACACTTGATCTCAGCCAGAAGGCCGAGAAGCGATAACCCGAACGGGCCGCGCGTTGACCGAGCCTGCCCAATACTGCTGTTCACCCCTTGCAGCGATTCAGCCTACTCCTAGGCAATTCCATGGGGCCCTGCAGGCTCACACACACTCACAGCTACTAAGCGGGAGGTGAATAAAGGCCGGAGAGGAAGCAAGACAGGATTTGCTTCTTTTGCTTGCACCACAATGCAGTGCTGAAAGAGGAGGAATCGACATAAAAACGCCTTCCTGGCAACGCCCAAATGCCCTCCTGCCGTGCAAACACTGGCAGCAGCAGCAGCAGCAGTAAGTGCATGCCCACTGCCACCCCTTCTCCTTTCACACCTTGTATCAGCTTTAATCCAGTCCAGTGCTGCCTGCTGAGCAGCACTGACCAACACTGCCTGGGCCCAGGCTTTTATCTCTGAGGCCCCATTATGATGTCAGAAAGCTGGCTCTGGCTCCTGAGGTCTCCACTATGACACGTGCAAAGTTCCGTCTGAACTTTATATAAGACGGTGCGGCTCAGTCAGTCACTCAGTGTTGCCTGAGAGGGCAACACTGCAACAGCCGGCCCCCAGGCTGTCTTTTTTTTGCACAGCTAGTTGCCTCCAGGAGGCCACAAGAGGGAGACAAGGGACTGCAAAATGGAAAATAGGCATCCACCAACTTTACAGACAACTTGTTCTCCTTGCTCCTACAACCTCCATCCTTGCACAGTTTGTTATTCTTCCTGGTAACATAGTAACAAATCCAAATTGCTGCTCTCTTTGTAGGCAAGCAAGGGTTTGTTGCAACTGCAATTCTTACTTCTTCTTGAAATGTAGGGACCACAGTACATTCCATCACATCCATCTAGTGTACACAGGTAGGTCCATTGTGACGGGCGGGCGGGCGGGCTGGCTGCTTTAATGGCTGTTTGCTGTTCCCCTACTCCACTCCACTATTTGACTATGGTGCTGCATCAATCAGTGGCTGGCTCAGGTGCAGCTCTTTAACCTACCTAGGAGGGAGGGCGGAGAGAAGACAAGGAAGGTGAATGAGCTGTTCCAATGTGAAATGCCGGAAACACAGAAACACAGACGACACAAAACAAGAGGTGGCAATGTATTAATTAATTGCATTTAATAAATTAGCTCATTATCACACATGACTGTACAAATGCATTGTCCAACAGGTGTTGAAATAATGGGATTAAAAGGGGAGATCCCATCCGAAAGACAAAAACAATGGCAAACACAAAAAGCACTTTTGGAATCTGATTTTAGTAAACACATAAGGAAAGGGTGCACCGGTCCTGGAAATACTGCAATACCAGGTCAATGCGTGGAGTGGACAGAGCAAGCTCTATTTCCATCTCCCTGTTCTAAAAATCCATTTAATATATGGTCCCCAGATAGGGGACGTATCAGATATTAAACTGATAAGAACAGATACTACACTTGATCTTAGCCAAAAGGCCGAGAAGCGATAACCCGAACGTGCCGCGCGTTTTGCTTCTTTTGCTTGCACCAGTGCTGAAAGAGGAGGAATCGACATAAAAACGCCTTCCTGGCAACGGCCAAATGCCCTCCTGCCGTGCAAACACTGGCAGCAGCAGCAGCAGCAGCAGCAGCAGTAAGTGCATGCCCACTGCCACCCCTTCTCCTTTCACACCTTGTATCAGCTTTAATCCAGTCCAGTGCTGCCTGCTGAGCAGCACTGACCAACACTGCCTGGGCCCAGGCTTTTATCTCTGAGGCCCCATTATGATGTCAGAAAGCTGGCTCTGGCTCCTGAGGTCTCCACTATGACACGTGCAAAGTTCCGTCCGAACTTTATATAAGACGGTGCGGCTCAGTCAGTCACTCAGTGTTGCCTGAGAGGGCAACACTGCAACAGCCGGCCCCCAGGCTGTCTTTTTTTTGCACAGCTAGTTGCCTCCAGGAGGCCACAAGAGGGAGACAAGGGACTGCAAAATGGAAAATAGGCATCCACCAACTTTACAGACAACTTGTTCTCCTTGCTCCTACAACCTCCATCCTTGCACAGTTTGTTATTCTTCCAGGTAACATAGTAACAAATCCAAATTGCTGCTCTCTTTGTAGGCAAGCAAGGGTTTGTTGCAACTGCAATTCTTACTTCTTCTTGAAATGTAGGGACCACAGTACATTCCATCACATCCATCTAGTGTACACAGGTAGGTCCATTGTCACGGGCGGGCGGGCGGGCAGGCTGGCTGCTTTAATGGCTGTTTGCTGTTCCCCTACTCCACTCCACTATTTGACTATGGTGCTGCATCAATCAGTGGCTGGCTCAGGTGCAGCTCTTTAACCTACCTAGGAGGGAGGGCGGAGAGAAGACAAGGAAGGTGAATGAGCTGTTCCAATGTGAAATGCCGGAAACACAGAAACACAGACGACACAAAACAAGAGGTGGCAATGTATTAATTAATTGCATTTAATAAATTAGCTCATTATCACACATGACTGTACAAATGCATTGTCCAACAGGTGTTGAAATAATGGGATTAAAAGGGGAGATCCCATCCGAAAGACAAAAACAATGGCAAACACAAAAAGCACTTTTGGAATCTGATTTTAGTAAACACATAAGGAAAGGGTGCACCGGTCCTGGAAATACTGCAATACCAGGTCAATGCGTGGAGTGGACAGAGCAAGCTCTATTTCCATCTCCCTGTTCTAAAAATCCATTTAATATATGGTCCCCAGATAGGGGACGTATCAGATATTAAACTGATAAGAACAGATACTACACTTGATCTTAGTCAAAAGGCCGAGAAGCGATAACCCGAACGTGCCGCGCGTTTTGCTTCTTTTGCTTGCACCACAATGCAGTGCTGAAAGAGGAGGAATCGACATAAAAACGCCTTCCTGGCAACGCCCAAATGCCCTCCTGCCGTGCAAACACTGGCAGCAGCAGCAGCAGCAGCAGCAGTAAGTGCATGCCCACTGCCACCCCTTCTCCTTTCACACCTTGTATCAGCTTTAATCCAGTCCAGTGCTGCCTGCTGAGCAGCACTGACCAACACTGCCTGGGCCCAGGCTTTTATCTCTGAGGCCCCATTATGATGTCAGAAAGCTGGCTCTGGCTCCTGAGGTCTCCACTATGACACGTGCAAAGTTCCGTCTGAACTTTATATAAGACGGTGCGGCTCAGTCAGTCACTCAGTGTTGCCTGAGAGGGCAACACTGCAACAGCCGGCCCCCAGGCTGTCTTTTTTTTGCACAGCTAGTTGCCTCCAGGAGGCCACAAGAGGGAGACAAGGGACTGCAAAATGGAAAATAGGCATCCACCAACTTTACAGACAACTTGTTCTCCTTGCTCCTACAACCTCCATCCTTGCACAGTTTGTTATTCTTCCAGGTAACATAGTAACAAATCCAAATTGCTGCTCTCTTTGTAGGCAAGCAAGGGTTTGTTGCAACTGCAATTCTTACTTCTTCTTGAAATGTAGGGACCACAGTACATTCCATCACATCCATTTAGTGTACACAGGTAGGTCCATTGTGACGGGCGGGCGGGCGGGCTGGCTGCTTTAATGGCTGTTTGCTGTTCCCCTACTCCACTCCACTATTTGACTATGGTGCTGCATCAATCAGTGGCTGGCTCAGGTGCAGCTCTTTAACCTACCTAGGAGGGAGGGCGGAGAGAAGACAAGGAAGGTGAATGAGCTGTTCCAATGTGAAATGCCGGAAACACAGAAACACAGACGACACCACAAAACAAGAGGTGGCAATGTATTAATTAATTGCATTTCATAAATTAGCTCATTATCACACATGACTGTACAAATGCATTGTCCAACAGGTGTTGAAATAATGGGATTAAAAGGGGAGATCCCATCCGAAAGACAAAAACAATGGCAAACACAAAAAGCACTTTTGGAATCTGATTTTAGTAAACACATAAGGAAAGGGTGCACCGGTCCTGGAAATACTGCAATACCAGGTCAATGCGTGGAGTGGACAGAGCAAGCTCTATTTCCATCTCCCTGTTCTAAAAATCCATTTAATATATGGTCCCCAGATAGGGGACGTATCAGATATTAAACTGATAAGAACAGATACTACACTTGATCTTAGCCAAAAGGCCGAGAAGCGATAACCCGAACGTGCCGCGCGTTTTGCTTCTTTTGCTTGCACCACAATGCAGTGCTGAAAGAGGAGGAATCGACATAAAAACGCCTTCCTGGCAACGCCCAAATGCCCTCCTGCCGTGCAAACACTGGCAGCAGCAGCAGCAGCAGTAAGTGCATGCCCACTGCCACCCCTTCTCCTTTCACACCTTGTATCAGCTTTAATCCAGTCCAGTGCTGCATGCTGAGCAGCACTGACCAACACTGCCTGGGCCCAGGCTTTTATCTCTGAGGCCCCATTATGATGTCAGAAAGCTGGCTCTGGCTCCTGAGGTCTCCACTATGACACGTGCAAAGTTCCGTCTGAACTTTATATAAGACGGTGCGGCTCAGTCAGTCACTCAGTGTTGCCTGAGAGGGCAACACTGCAACAGCCGGCCCCCAGGCTGTCTTTTTTTTGCACAGCTAGTTGCCTCCAGGAGGCCACAAGAGCGAGACAAGGGACTGCAAAATGGAAAATAGTCATCCACCAACTTTACAGACAACTTGTTCTCCTTGCTCCTACAACCTCCATCCTTGCACAGTTTGTTATTCTTCCAGGTAACATAGTAACAAATCCAAATTGCTGCTCTCTTTGTAGGCAAGCAAGGGTTTGTTGCAACTGCAATTCTTACTTCTTCTTGAAATTTAGGGACCACAGTACATTCCATCACATCCATCTAGTGTACACAGGTAGGTCCATTGTGACGGGCGGGCGGGCGGGCAGGCGGGCTGGCTGCTTTAATGGCTGTTTGCTGTTCCCCTACTCCACTCCACTATTTGACTATGGTGCTGCATCAATCAGTGGCTGGCTCAGGTGCAGCTCTTTAACCTACCTAGGAGGGAGGGCGGAGAGAAGACAAGGAAGGTGAATGAGCTGTTCCAATGTGAAATGCCGGAAACACAGAAACACAGACGACACAAAACAAGAGGTGGCAATGTATTAATTAATTGCATTTAATAAATTAGCTCATTATCACACATGACTGTACAAATGCATTGTCCAACAGGTGTTACAATAATGGGATTAAAAGGGGAGATCCCATCCGAAAGACAAAAACAATGGCAAACACAAAAAGCACTTTTGGAATCTGATTTTAGTAAACACATAAGGAAAGGGTGCACCGGTCCTGGAAATACTGCAATACCAGGTCAATGCGTGGAGTGGACAGAGCAAGCTCTATTTCCATCTCCCTGTTCTAAAAATCCATTTAATATATGGTCCCCAGATAGGGGACGTATCAGATATTAAACTGATAAGAACAGATACTACACTTGATCTTAGCCAAAAGGCCGAGAAGCGATAACCCGAACGTGCCGCGCGTTTTGCTTCTTTTGCTTGCACCACAATGCAGTGCTGAAAGAGGAGGAATCGACATAAAAACGCCTTCCTGGCAACGCCCAAATGCCCTCCTGCCGTGCAAACACTGGCAGCAGCAGCAGCAGTAAGTGCATGCCCACTGCCACCCCTTCTCCTTTCACACCTTGTATCAGCTTTAATCCAGTCCAGTGCTGCCTGCTGAGCAGCACTGACCAACACTGCCTGGGCCCAGGCTTTTATCTCTGAGGCCCCATTATGATGTCAGAAAGCTGGCTCTGGCTCCTGAGGTCTCCACTATGACACGTGCAAAGTTCCGTCTGAACTTTATATAAGACGGTGCGGCTCAGTCAGTCACTCAGTGTTGCCTGAGAGGGCAACACTGCAACAGCCGGCCCCCAGGCTGTCTTTTTTTTGCACAGCTAGTTGCCTCCAGGAGGCCACAAGAGGGAGACAAGGGACTGCAAAATGGAAAATAGGCATCCACCAACTTTACAGACAACTTGTTCTCCTTGCTCCTACAACCTCCATCCTTGCACAGTTTGTTATTCTTCCAGGTAACATAGTAACAAATCCAAATTGCTGCTCTCTTTGTAGGCAAGCAAGGGTTTGTTGCAACTGCAATTCTTACTTCTTCTTGAAATGTAGGGACCACAGTACATTCCATCACATCCATCTAGTGTACACAGGTAGGTCCATTGTGACGGGCGGGCGGGCGGGCGGGCGGGCTGGCTGCTTTAATGGCTGTTTGCTGTTCCCCTACTCCACTCCACTATTTGACTATGGTGCTGCATCAATCAGTGGCTGGCTCAGGTGCAGCTCTTTAACCTACCTAGGAGGGAGGGCGGAGAGAAGACAAGGAAGGTGAATGAGCTGTTCCAATGTGAAATGCCGGAAACACAGAAACACAGACGACACAAAACAAGAGGTGGCAATGTATTAATTAATTGCATTTAATAAATTAGCTCATTATCACACATGACTGTACAAATGCATTGTCCAACAGGTGTTGAAATAATGGGATTAAAAGGGGAGATCCCATCCGAAAGACAAAAACAATGGCAAACACAAAAAGCACTTTTGGAATCTGATTTTAGTAAACACATAAGGAAAGGGTGCACCGGTCCTGGAAATACTGCAATACCAGGTCAATGCGTGGAGTGGACAGAGCAAGCTCTATTTCCATCTCCCTGTTCTAAAAATCCATTTAATATATGGTCCCCAGATAGGGGACGTATCAGATATTAAACTGATAAGAACAGATACTACACTTGATCTTAGCCAAAAGGCCGAGAAGCGATAACCCGAACGTGCCGCGCGTTTTGCTTCTTTTGCTTGCACCACAATGCAGTGCTGAAAGAGGAGGAATCGACATAAAAACGCCTTCCTGGCAACGCCCAAATGCCCTCCTGCCGTGCAAACACTGGCAGCAGCAGCAGCAGCAGCAGCAGCAGTAAGTGCATGCCCACTGCCACCCCTTCTCCTTTCACACCTTGTATCAGCTTTAATCCAGTCCAGTGCTGCCTGCTGAGCAGCACTGACCAACACTGCCTGGGCCCAGGCTTTTATCTCTGAGGCCCCATTATGATGTCAGAAAGCTGGCTCTGGCTCCTGAGGTCTCCACTATGACACGTGCAAAGTTCCGTCTGAACTTTATATAAGACGGTGCGGCTCAGTCAGTCACTCAGTGTTGCCTGAGAGGGCAACACTGCAACAGCCGGCCCCCAGGCTGTCTTTTTTTTGCACAGCTAGTTGCCTCCAGGAGGCCACAAGAGGGAGACAAGGGACTGCAAAATGGAAAATAGGCATCCACCAACTTTACAGACATCTTGTTCTCCTTGCTCCTACAACCTCCATCCTTGCACAGTTTGTTATTCTTCCAGGTAACATAGTAACAAATCCAAATTGCTGCTCTCTTTGTAGGCAAGCAAGGGTTTGTTGCAACTGCAATTCTTACTTCTTCTTGAAATGTAGGGACCACAGTACATTCCATCACATCCATCTAGTGTACACAGGTAGGTCCATTGTGACGGGCGGGCGGGCGGGCTGGCTGCTTTAATGGCTGTTTGCTGTTCCCCTACTCCACTCCACTATTTGACTATGGTGCTGCATCAATCAGTGGCTGGCTCAGGTGCAGCTCTTTAACCTACCTAGGAGGGAGGGCGGAGAGAAGACAAGGAAGGTGAATGAGCTGTTCCAATGTGAAATGCCGGAAACACAGAAACACAGACGACACAAAACAAGAGGTGGCAATGTATTAATTAATTGCATTTAATAAATTAGCTCATTATCACACATGACTGTACAAATGCATTGTCCAACAGGTGTTGAAATAATGGGATTAAAAGGGGAGATCCCATCCGAAAGACAAAAACAATGGCAAACACAAAAAGCACTTTTGGAATCTGATTTTAGTAAACACATAAGGAAAGGGTGCACCGGTCCTGGAAATACTGCAATACCAGGTCAATGCGTGGAGTGGACAGAGCAAGCTCTATTTCCATCTCCCTGTTCTAAAAATCCATTTAATATATGGTCCCCAGATAGGGGACGTATCAGATATTAAACTGATAAGAACAGATACTACACTTGATCTTAGCCAAAAGGCCGAGAAGCGATAACCCGAACGTGCCGCGCGTTTTGCTTCTTTTGCTTGCACCACAATGCAGTGCTGAAAGAGGAGGAATCGACATAAAAACGCCTTCCTGGCAACGCCCAAATGCCCTCCTGCCGTGCAAACACTGGCAGCAGCAGCAGCAGCAGCAGCAGCAGTAAGTGCATGCCCACTGCCACCCCTTCTCCTTTCACACCTTGTATCAGCTTTAATCCAGTCCAGTGCTGCCTGCTGAGCAGCACTGACCAACACTGCCTGGGCCCAGGCTTTTATCTCTGAGGCCCCATTATGATGTCAGAAAGCTGGCTCTGGCTCCTGAGGTCTCCACTATGACACGTGCAAAGTTCCGTCTGAACTTTATATAAGACGGTGCGGCTCAGTCAGTCACTCAGTGTTGCCTGAGAGGGCAACACTGCAACAGCCGGCCCCCAGGCTGTCTTTTTTTTGCACAGCTAGTTGCCTCCAGGAGGCCACAAGAGGGAGACAAGGGACTGCAAAATGGAAAATAGGCATCCACCAACTTTACAGACAACTTGTTCTCCTTGCTCCTACAACCTCCATCCTTGCACAGTTTGTTATTCTTCCAGGTAACATAGTAACAAATCCAAATTGCTGCTCTCTTTGTAGGCAAGCAAGGGTTTGTTGCAACTGCAATTCTTACTTCTTCTTGAAATGTAGGGACCACAGTACATTCCATCACATCCATCTAGTGTACACAGGTAGGTCCATTGTGACGGGCGGGCGGGCGGGCTGGCTGCTTTAATGGCTGTTTGCTGTTCCCCTACTCCACTCCACTATTTGACTATGGTGCTGCATCAATCAGTGGCTGGCTCAGGTGCAGCTCTTTAACCTACCTAGGAGGGAGGGCGGAGAGAAGACAAGGAAGGTGAATGAGCTGTTCCAATGTGAAATGCCGGAAACACAGAAACACAGACGACACAAAACAAGAGGTGGCAATGTATTAATTAATTGCATTTAATAAATTAGCTCATTATCACACATGACTGTACAAATGCATTGTCCAACAGGTGTTGAAATAATGGGATTAAAAGGGGAGATCCCATCCGAAAGACAAAAACAATGGCAAACACAAAAAGCACTTTTGGAATCTGATTTTAGTAAACACATAAGGAAAGGGTGCACCGGTCCTGGAAATACTGCAATACCAGGTCAATGCGTGGAGTGGACAGAGCAAGCTCTATTTCCATCTCCCTGTTCTAAAAATCCATTTAATATATGGTCCCCAGATAGGGGACGTATCAGATATTAAACTGATAAGAACAGATTTTTTTTTTTTTTTTTTTTTTTTTTTTTTTTTTTTTTATTAAACCATTCAGGTTTTTTTGAATAAAACCGAGAACTGTAGTTGTTCAAACCACCTCTCTATTTTTCAAAAAATCTCATCACTCTGGTTCATTATTTTATTTTTCCATCAAATACAAGATAAGTCAAACAAAATTCCTCAAACTAAATACCTCCATTTTAACATTCGCCATATCCCTTCCGCATCCATACCTTTTTCTAGATCCCATTTATAATAAAAATACAATTTAGCCAATACCATACTAACCACATCCTCCATCTCAAATACTTCTCTTTTATACACATTCAAATTCCTCGTATTCCACAATACCTCTTTCACACAAGTCAAAAAAATCCACAACACTCTATCCTTTTCACTACCCAAACTACACAAACCAAACAAGACAATTTCATACGTCAAACTCTTCAAACCAGTCAATTCTTCGCACAACCCACTCAACTTTTTCCAAACATCCTTTGCATGCTTACACGACCAAAACACATGACTCACATCCTCATCATCCCCACAACCTTCTCTCGGACACCTTTCAGATGCAACCAAACCTCTTCTTTTCTGCACACTCCTTACAGGCAACACTCCATGTACCGACATCCATAACAAATCTTTCTGCTTATTTGACACATCATACGTAACAATCTTCTTCCACACAGACTTAGACTCCATCGAATTCAAACCATTTACAGAACACATCACATTATTCATACACATACTTCTCACAACATTCTTTTCGCTCAAAAATCTCTCCATTCTTACATCCTCTAGCTGGAACTTTTTAATAAATTTTTCAACATACAAATACCACCCTGTGCACTGAAAAGCAATTGGTTTACATAAATTACGTTTTTCCCACCTTAGACGCTGAATCACCGTTCCAGCTAGATACTTCGACATTCTGGAAGCCTTGGATTCTTTAAATAAAAGCTCTACAAAAAACCGTACACAATTAATTCCAATGAAGATCTCCAAATTTGGGAAATCAAGGCCTCCATTTCGTCTGCTTTTCATTAGAATTTCTCTCTTTGCCTTCTCAATCCCGCTCCCCCATAAAAAAAGGAACAAAACTCTATTCACTTTTTTTAACATATCAACAGCAGGAGGAAAAACCAGAGCAACATATAAAATCATAGGTAGAATAATACTTTTGACAATTAAAACCTTCCCCGAAAAAGAAAGATCCCTCATTCTCCACATTTCCAACTTTCTCACAATCCTACCACCTAACTCATCCCAACTTTCTCTCCCTTTCAACTCATCATCAAACACAATACCCAAAATTTTCACACCATCCACCTGTTCCATATCAGAATCACTCACTCGCTCATTACTGAAAAAAAATTTAAATTTGCTCTTACCCCAATTTATTTTAAAAGCAGACGCAATACAAAACATGTTTACAATCAACTTCACTCTGGACATATCATACACAGAATCACACAATACACAAATATCATCCATATATCCCAAAGCTTTCACACGTTTTCCATCACACCCGGGCACCACCAAACCTTTCACAACCTTATCATTTCTAATCATTTGCAACAATGGTTCAATCGCACAAATAAATAGGATGGGAGACAACGGACAACCCTGTCGCACACCAGACATAATACTAAATGATTCGGAAAAAAACCCATTCACCTGCACACAACTCTTTGCATTCGCGTATAAATTCTTCAACAAACTCACAAACTGAACCGGAAAACCCATTCTCTCTAACACTTTAAACAAAAACACATGCGCCACACGATCAAACGCTTTCTCAAAATCTAACGCACACACAATCACCTTCTTATTCCGACCCTTACAATCCTCAAGCATATCCCGCACCAACGCCATATTCTCATGCAATTTCCTTTTTGGTACCGCACATACCTGATCCTCATCAATCACACACCCAATCACATTTCTCATACGATTCGCAATCAGCTTGGCAAAAATTTTATAATCCGTATTCAGCAAAGTAATTGGTCGCCAGTTTTCTAAACGCCTCTTATCTCCTTTTTTATGCAACAGAACTACCATACCCTTCTTCATCACATCACACATATTCGTCCCAGAAAACAACACTCTCATAACATCTATAACATCCTTCCCAATTATGTCCCAATATTTCCCATAGAACTCAGCTGGTATTCCATCGATCCCTGGAGACTTATTTTTAGCCATACTTCCCACCACATCCTTTATTTCACCATCCATAATCTCACCAAGCAAAGACTCACATTCACTTTCAGGAACAAAATTACACACAATATCCAGAAACTCCTCATCATCACCCAAATCACACTTCTTCACATCATACAGTTGTTTATAAAAATCAGACACCACATCAATCACATCCTTACCAAACACCTCTTTATCATCCTTATCCAGTAACACATTCATTCCACTTTTTCCACCACACATTTTTTTAAAGAAAAATCTAGTACATTTCTCGTGATTATCTCTAACCTCCACCTTAGACCTAAATATTATTTCTTTCCCTTTTTCTCGGAACCACTCCTTAATATCTTTTTTTGTTTTTTCCAAATCGTGTCTTACATCCATACCCAAATTTTTACATTGTTGAAGGAACGTCATCCGCATGTTAAAGCGTAAATATTGCAATCTTTTCCTTCTCGCTCTTCTATATCCTATCTGTCTAAAAAACCCACCAATCTTTTTTTTCACCCATACCCACCATTCACACACATTAGAGAAAGAACTTTTCTTTCTAGCCCAAAAACCATATTTTTTCCCAAACCTAGTTTTTACCCTTTCATCACACAGAAAACTGACATTCATCTTCCATACCCCTCTACCATAAAAGAAATTATTTATAACAAAAACCCCCAACAAACACTCGTGATCTGAAAACCACACTCTCTCCTGCGCATAATCTACACATTTCATTGCAGAGGTAGAAAAAAAGAAAAAATCCAGACGAGAATCCGTTCTTCCGTCATCGGCATGATAGGTAAATGGACCTGGTTTCCTGGTGACAGCGTCCTGCAAAGCAAAGTCCTGCAAAATTTTATTCCACAAAACTCCAGTGACATCCACATTAGACTCTGTGGACCCAGCTCGGGCCTGCTTCTCCAGGATACAGTTAATGTCACCAACAATAATGACAGGAACTTTACCGTGTAGAAAAAATTTTAAACTATCAAAAAGTGCCAACCTATCAGTTTTCACAGCATGGCCATAGATATTGATTAGCCTAAACTGCCACCCCTTATAGGCTAGTAACACGCAGACACATCTTCCTTCCTGTATAATTTGAGTCTGTTTGATGACAAACTCATTATTTTTGAAGAGGATACCAATTCCATCATTCCTATTTGTGGAAGAAAAAGACCAAATTGCTTCCCCAAACTTCCATTCTTCTTTCCTAGGCATTTTTGATAAACCACATTCTTGTACGCAAACAATGTCACTGCCCTTAGAGGCCAAAAAGTCCAGGACTGCAGCACGCTTGTGAGCAGAGGAGAACACCCGTACATTTTGTGAGACAATTTTTAATCTCAAAGACATGCGGGCATAGTATGGTTAGTGCAATGGAAAGCCATGAAGAACCAGAACATATCACGTCCCAGGGAAATACATCGCTCTTTCCAGATTCGCCACATTGACTTCACTGAGGAAACCTTCCCCAGGAGAGCTGGGTACTTCTGAGGCCACCTCAGATGACTTAGGGCTAGAACTAGAGTCACTGTCCAACAATGAGAAAGGATTTGCATGAGCCGAATCTTCCAACAAGCCTATCTTCAGTCTCTTCACCGCTTTTCCAGACTTCCCCCTTTTTGAGACAACTTTATGGAAGATTTCCGCACTAGTGGCACTAGGCATCCTGGCCTCCTTCTCGTCCTCCTCCGATATTGACCACTCCACTTTAGCTGAGTCTTCCATTTTTGACTCTGGGCTAGAAAAAGACAAAATTTGCATACTTGCACCATCATCAGGGGAAGCACACCCAATAGGTGGCGCTGTGTCTTCACCTTCCATAGGTATAACCCCAGGTGCTTCATCAACACTTTGCTCTGCAGGAGGGACCACACCCAACTCCATGCTGTTAGTATGTGAGGTTAGAACCTCTCCTAATACAGCTTTCCCTGGGTCCTGACAAGCAGACACAGAAACACTGCCAGCAGGCTCTGAAATTTCCTCAGAAGAGGCAGCAAGGGAACTTGTTGTTCTCACCTGTCTGCCCCATGTTCTTCTCTCTTGTCCTAAGAAAGGAAACACCTTTGGACATTTCCTACAGGTATGGCCAGGCAAACCACAAATATCACACCTGGATGGGGAAATACATGCACTAGCCTCATGTCCGGTTTCCTTGCAATTTCTGCAAACCTTGCCTTTACATGCATCTTTGGTATGCCCGTAGGAAAAACATGATCTGCAAAAGCATGGCATATCTTGGTAATACAGATACCCCTTATTACCACCAATTGAAAAATTAGCAGGAGGATTCATCACTCCTCCAATACAGCTGGAGTCAGGTTTCAGCCTGACCCAGTACTTGATATCACCATTGAAAACTCCCCATAGATTCTTCTGCTCCACACCACCTCTAACATGGGTACAGTAGTGAGCTAAAAAGGCCCTGACCAGCCTTCTATCCAGAAATGGGTTATACATGTGGATGGTAATACATTTCTCCACTGCTGAAAAAAGAGGTTGCACTTCAATAGATGTTAAAGCCTCATGCATGTGTTTCTCCTTGAGCAACTGAAAAACATTTAGACAGTAGGCGGCCTCAAAAAAGGATACATCATACGTAGCAATATTGCTGAAAGCTTGGATACAGAATACCTCTACCAACTTAACTCCAGCCAGGTCCAGAAGGATGTTCTCAATGATGTGCCCAGTATCCACTTCGTCTCTCCTCTGCTCATTTACCACAAAACGAATAGTATTCCGCACTGCTGCCATCTTGATATGGAATGCCCAACGGCACGGTGATCGCTCCCAAAAACGTCGGAGAGGACTCCACGAAAGACCGAACCCCCGGCCCAGACCAGGCAATAAACCTGATCTGAGCCAAAAGGCCGAGAAGCGATAACCCGAACGTGCCGCGCGTTGACCGAGCCTGCCCAATACTGCTGTTCACCCCTTGCAGCGATTCAGCCTACTCCTAGGCAATTCCATGGGGCCCTGCAGGCTCACA
The DNA here is from genome assembly GCF_050947455.1 of Rhinoderma darwinii. NCBI lineage: Eukaryota > Metazoa > Chordata > Amphibia > Anura > Rhinodermatidae > Rhinoderma > Rhinoderma darwinii. The sequence continues at coordinate 117,447 of NW_027461730.1, read as the reverse complement.
CACACTCACAGCTACTAAGCGGGAGGTGAATAAAGGCCGGAGAGGAAGCAAGACAGGATTTGCTTCTTTTGCTTGCACCACAATGCAGTGCTGAAAGAGGAGGAATCGACATAAAAACGCCTTCCTGGCAAGGCCCAAATGCCCTCCTGCCGTGCAAACACTGGCAGCAGCAGCAGCAGCAGCAGCAGCAGCAGCAGCAGCAGTAAGTGCATGCCCACTGCCACCCCTTCTCCTTTCACACCTTGTATCAGCTTTAATCCAGTCCAGTGCTGCCTGCTGAGCAGCACTGACCAACACTGCCTGGGCCCAGGCTTTTATCTCTGAGGCCCCATTATGATGTCAGAAAGCTGGCTCTGGCTCCTGAGGTCTCCACTATGACACGTGCAAAGTTCCGTCTGAACTTTATATAAGACGGTGCGGCTCAGTCAGTCACTCAGTGTTGCCTGAGAGGGCAACACTGCAACAGCCGGCCCCCAGGCTGTCTTTTTTTTGCACAGCTAGTTGCCTCCAGGAGGCCACAAGAGGGAGACAAGGGACTGCAAAATGGAAAATAGGCATCCACCAACTTTACAGACAACTTGTTCTCCTTGCTCCTACAACCTCCATCCTTGCACAGTTTGTTATTCTTCCAGGTAACATAGTAACAAATCCAAATTGCTGCTCTCTTTGTAGGCAAGCAAGGGTTTGTTGCAACTGCAATTCTTACTTCTTCTTGAAATGTAGGGACCACAGTACATTCCATCACATCCATCTAGTGTACACAGGTAGGTCCATTGTGACGGGCGGGCGGGCGGGCTGGCTGCTTTAATGGCTGTTTGCTGTTCCCCTACTCCACTCCACTATTTGACTATGGTGCTGCATCAATCAGTGGCTGGCTCAGGTGCAGCTCTTTAACCTACCTAGGAGGGAGGGCGGAGAGAAGACAAGGAAGGTGAATGAGCTGTTCCAATGTGAAATGCCGGAAACACAGAAACACAGACGACACAAAACAAGAGGTGGCAATGTATTAATTAATTGCATTTAATAAATTAGCTCATTATCACACATGACTGTACAAATGCTTGTCCAACAGGTGTTGAAATAATGGGATTAAAAGGGGAGATCCCATCCGAAAGACAAAAACAATGGCAAACACAAAAAGCACTTTTGGAATCTGATTTTAGTAAACACATAAGGAAAGGGTGCACCGATCCTGGAAATACTGCAATACCAGGTCAATGCGTGGAGTGGACAGAGCAAGCTCTATTTCCATCTCCCTGTTCTAAAAATCCATTTAATATATGGTCCCCAGATAGGGGACGTATCAGATATTAAACTGATAAGAACAGATACTACACTTGATCTTAGCCAAAAGGCCGAGAAGCGATAACCCGAACGGGCCGCGCGTTGACCGAGCCTGCCCAATACTGCTGTTCACCCCTTGCAGCGATTCAGCCTACTCCTAGGCAATTCCATGGGGCCCTGCAGGCTCACACACACTCATAGCTACTAAGCGGGAGGTGAATAAAGGCCGGAGAGGAAGCAAGACAGGATTTGCTTCTTTTGCTTGCACCACAATGCAGTGCTGAAAGAGGAGGAATCGACATAAAAACGCCTTCCTGGCAACGCCCAAATGCCCTCCTGCCGTGCAAACACTGGCAGCAGCAGCAGCAGCAGCAGCAGTAAGTGCATGCCCACTGCCACCCCTTCTCCTTTCACACCTTGTATCAGCTTTAATCCAGTCCAGTGCTGCCTGCTGAGCAGCACTGACCAACACTGCCTGGGCCCAGGCTTTTATCTCTGAGGCCCCATTATGATGTCAGAAAGCTGGCTCTGGCTCCTGAGGTCTCCACTATGACACGTGCAAAGTTCCGTCTGAACTTTATATAAGACGGTGCGGCTCAGTCAGTCACTCAGTGTTGCCTGAGAGGGCAACACTGCAACAGCCGGCCCCCAGGCTGTCTTTTTTTTGCACAGCTAGTTGCCTCCAGGAGGCCACAAGAGGGAGACAAGGGACTGCAAAATGGAAAATAGGCATCCACCAACTTTACAGACAACTTGTTCTCCTTGCTCCTACAACCTCCATCCTTGCACAGTTTGTTATTCTTCCAGGTAACATAGTAACAAATCCAAATTGCTGCTCTCTTTGTAGGCAAGCAAGGGTTTGTTGCAACTGCAATTCTTACTTCTTCTTGAAATGTAGGGACCACAGTACATTCCATCACATCCATCTAGTGTACACAGGTAGGTCCATTGTGACGGGCGGGCGGGCGGGCTGGCTGCTTTAATGGCTGTTTGCTGTTCCCCTACTCCACTCCACTATTTGACTATGGTGCTGCATCAATCAGTGGCTGGCTCAGGTGCAGCTCTTTAACCTACCTAGGAGGGAGGGCGGAGAGAAGACAAGGAAGGTGAATGAGCTGTTCCAATGTGAAATGCCAGAAACACAGAAACACAGACGACACAAAACAAGAGGTGGCAATGTATTAATTAATTGCATTTAATAAATTAGCTCATTATCACACATGACTGTACAAATGCATTGTCCAACAGGTGTTGAAATAATGGGATTAAAAGGGGAGATCCCATCCGAAAGACAAAAACAATGGCAAACACAAAAAGCACTTTTGGAATCTGATTTTAGTAAACACATAAGGAAAGGGTGCACCGGTCCTGGAAATACTGCAATACCAGGTCAATGCGTGGAGTGGACAGAGCAAGCTCTATTTCCATCTCCCTGTTCTAAAAATCCATTTAATATATGGTCCCCAGATAGGGGACGTATCAGATATTAAACTGATAAGAACAGATACTACACTTGATCTTAGCCAAAAGGCCGAGAAGCGATAACCCGAACGGGCCGCGCGTTGACCGAGCCTGCCCAATACTGCTGTTCACCCCTTGCAGCGATTCAGCCTACTCCTAGGCAATTCCATGGGGCCCTGCAGGCTCACACACACTCACAGCTACTAAGCGGGAGGTGAATAAAGGCCGGAGAGGAAGCAAGACAGGATTTGCTTCTTTTGCTTGCACCACAATGCAGTGCTGAAAGAGGAGGAATCGACATAAAAACGCCTTCCTGGCAACGCCCAAATGCCCTCCTGCCGTGCAAACACTGGCAGCAGCAGCAGCAGCAGCAGCAGTAAGTGCATGCCCACTGCCACCCCTTCTCCTTTCACACCTTGTATCAGCTTTAATCCAGTCCAGTGCTGCCTGCTGAGCAGCACTGACCAACACTGCCTGGGCCCAGGCTTTTATCTCTGAGGCCCCATTATGATGTCAGAAAGCTGGCTCTGGCTCCTGAGGTCTCCACTATGACACGTGCAAAGTTCCGTCTGAACTTTATATAAGACGGTGCGGCTCAGTCAGTCACTCAGTGTTGCCTGAGAGGGCAACACTGCAACAGCCGGCCCCCAGGCTGTCTTTTTTTTGCACAGCTAGTTGCCTCCAGGAGGCCACAAGAGGGAGACAAGGGACTGCAAAATGGAAAATAGGCATCCACCAACTTTACAGACAACTTGTTCTCCTTGCTCCTACAACCTCCATCCTTGCACAGTTTGTTATTCTTCCAGGTAACATAGTAACAAATCCAAATTGCTGCTCTCTTTGTAGGCAAGCAAGGGTTTGTTGCAACTGCAATTCTTACTTCTTCTTGAAATGTAGGGACCACAGTACATTCCATCATATCCATCTAGTGTACACAGGTAGGTCCATTGTGACGGGCGGGCGGGCGGGCTGGCTGCTTTAATGGCTGTTTTCTGTTCCCCTACTCCACTCCACTATTTGACTATGGTGCTGCATCAATCAGTGGCTGGCTCAGGTGCAGCTCTTTAACCTACCTAGGAGGGAGGGCGGAGAGAAGACAAGGAAGGTGAATGAGCTGTTCCAATGTGAAATGCCGGAAACACAGAAACACAGACGACACAAAACAAGAGGTGGCAATGTATTAATTAATTGCATTTAATAAATTAGCTCATTATCACACATGACTGTACAAATGCATTGTCCAACAAGTGTTGAAATAATGGGATTAAAAGGGGAGATCCCATCCGAAAGACAAAAACAATGGCAAACACAAAAAGCACTTTTGGAATCTGATTTTAGTAAACACATAAGGAAAGGGTGCACCGGTCCTGGAAATACTGCAATACCAGGTCAATGCGTGGAGTGGACAGAGCAAGCTCTATTTCCATCTCCCTGTTCTAAAAATCCATTTAATATATGGTCCCCAGATAGGGGACGTATCAGATATTAAACTGATAAGAACAGATACTACACTTGATCTTAGCCAAAAGGCCGAGAAGCGATAACCCGAACGGGCCGCGCGTTGACCGAGCCTGCCCAATACTGCTGTTCACCCCTTGCAGCGATTCAGCCTACTCCTAGGCAATTCCATGGGGCCCTGCAGGCTCACACACACTCACAGCTACTAAGCGGGAGGTGAATAAAGGCCGGAGAGGAAGCAAGACAGGATTTGCTTCTTTTGCTTGCACCACAATGCAGTGCTGAAAGAGGAGGAATCGACATAAAAACGCCTTCCTGGCAAGGCCCAAATGCCCTCCTGCCGTGCAAACACTGGCAGCAGCAGCAGCAGCAGCAGCAGCAGCAGTAAGTGCATGCCCACTGCCACCCCTTCTCCTTTCACACCTTGTATCAGCTTTAATCCAGTCCAGTGCTGCCTGCTGAGCAGCACTGACCAACACTGCCTGGGCCCAGGCTTTTATCTCTGAGGCCCCATTATGATGTCAGAAAGCTGGCTCTGGCTCCTGAGGTCTCCACTATGACACGTGCAAAGTTCCGTCTGAACTTTATATAAGACGGTGCGGCTCAGTCAGTCACTCAGTGTTGCCTGAGAGGGCAACACTGCAACAGCCGGCCCCCAGGCTGTCTTTTTTTTGCACAGCTAGTTGCCTCCAGGAGGCCACAAGAGGGAGACAAGGGACTGCAAAATGGAAAATAGGCATCCACCAACTTTACAGACAACTTGTTCTCCTTGCTCCTACAACCTCCATCCTTGCACAGTTTGTTATTCTTCCAGGTAACATAGTAACAAATCTAAATTGCTGCTCTCTTTGTAGGCAAGCAAGGGTTTGTTGCAACTGCAATTCTTACTTCTTCTTGAAATGTAGGGACCACAGTACATTCCATCACATCCATCTAGTGTACACAGGTAGGTCCATTGTGACGGGCGGGCGGGCGGGCTGGCTGCTTTAATGGCTGTTTGCTGTTCCCCTACTCCACTCCACTATTTGACTATGGTGCTGCATCAATCAGTGGCTGGCTCAGGTGCAGCTCTTTAACCTACCTAGGAGGGAGGGCGGAGAGAAGACAAGGAAGGTGAATGAGCTGTTCCAATGTGAAATGCCGGAAACACAGAAACACAGACGACACAAAACAAGAGGTGGCAATGTATTAATTAATTGCATTTAATAAATTAGCTCATTATCACACATGACTGTACAAATGCATTGTCCAACAGGTGTTGAAATAATGGGATTAAAAGGGGAGATCCCATCCGAAAGACAAAAACAATGGCAAACACAAAAAGCACTTTTGGAATCTGATTTTAGTAAACACATAAGGAAAGGGTGCACCGATCCTGGAAATACTGCAATACCAGGTCAATGCGTGGAGTGGACAGAGCAAGCTCTATTTCCATCTCCCTGTTCTAAAAATCCATTTAATATATGGTCCCCAGATAGGGGACGTATCAGATATTAAACTGATAAGAACAGATACTACACTTGATCTTAGCCAAAAGGCCGAGAAGCGATAACCCGAACGGGCCGCGCGTTGACCGAGCCTGCCCAATACTGCTGTTCACCCCTTGCAGCGATTCAGCCTACTCCTAGGCAATTCCATGGGGCCCTGCAGGCTCACACACACTCACAGCTACTAAGCGGGAGGTGAATAAAGGCCGGAGAGGAAGCAAGACAGGATTTGCTTCTTTTCCTTGCACCACAATGCAGTGCTGAAAGAGGAGGAATCGACATAAAAACGCCTTCCTGGCAACGCCCAAATGCCCTCCTGCCGTGCAAACACTGGCAGCAGCAGCAGCAGCAGTAAGTGCATGCCCACTGCCACCCCTTCTCCTTTCACACCTTGTATCAGCTTTAATCCAGTCCAGTGCTGCCTGCTGAGCAGCACTGACCAACACTGCCTGGGCCCAGGCTTTTATCTCTGAGGCCCCATTATGATGTCAGAAAGCTGGCTCTGGCTCCTGAGGTCTCCACTATGACACGTGCAAAGTTCCGTCTGAACTTTATATAAGACGGTGCGGCTCAGTCAGTCACTCAGTGTTGCCTGAGAGGGCAACACTGCAACAGCCGGCCCCCAGGCTGTCTTTTTTTTGCACAGCTAGTTGCCTCCAGGAGGCCACAAGAGGGAGACAAGGGACTGCAAAATGGAAAATAGGCATCCACCAACTTTACAGACAACTTGTTCTCCTTGCTCCTACAACCTCCATCCTTGCACAGTTTGTTATTCTTCCTGGTAACATAGTAACAAATCCAAATTGCTGCTCTCTTTGTAGGCAAGCAAGGGTTTGTTGCAACTGCAATTCTTACTTCTTCTTGAAATGTAGGGACCACAGTACATTCCATCACATCCATCTAGTGTACACAGGTAGGTCCATTGTGACGGGCGGGCGGGCGGGCTGGCTGCTTTAATGGCTGTTTGCTGTTCCCCTACTCCACTCCACTATTTGACTATGGTGCTGCATCAATCAGTGGCTGGCTCAGGTGCAGCTCTTTAACCTACCTAGGAGGGAGGGCGGAGAGAAGACAAGGAAGGTGAATGAGCTGTTCCAATGTGAAATGCCGGAAACACAGAAACACAGACGACACAAAACAAGAGGTGGCAATGTATTAATTAATTGCATTTAATAAATTAGCTCATTATCACACATGACTGTACAAATGCATTGTCCAACAGGTGTTGAAATAATGGGATTAAAAGGGGAGATCCCATCCGAAAGACAAAAACAATGGCAAACACAAAAAGCACTTTTGGAATCTGATTTTAGTAAACACATAAGGAAAGGGTGCACCGGTCCTGGAAATACTGCAATACCAGGTCAATGCGTGGAGTGGACAGAGCAAGCTCTATTTCCATCTCCCTGTTCTAAAAATCCATTTAATATATGGTCCCCAGATAGGGGACGTATCAGATATTAAACTGATAAGAACAGATACTACACTTGATCTTAGCCAAAAGGCCGAGAAGCGATAACCCGAACGTGCCGCGCGTTTTGCTTCTTTTGCTTGCACCACAATGCAGTGCTGAAAGAGGAGGAATCGACATAAAAACGCCTTCCTGGCAACGCCCAAATGCCCTCCTGCCGTGCAAACACTGGCAGCAGCAGCAGCAGCAGCAGCAGCAGTAAGTGCATGCCCACTGCCACCCCTTCTCCTTTCACACCTTGTATCAGCTTTAATCCAGTCCAGTGCTGCCTGCTGAGCAGCACTGACCAACACTGCCTGGGCCCAGGCTTTTATCTCTGAGGCCCCATTATGATGTCAGAAAGCTGGCTCTGGCTCCTGAGGTCTCCACTATGACACGTGCAAAGTTCCGCCCGAACTTTATATAAGACGGTGCGGCTCAGTCAGTCACTCAGTGTTGCCTGAGAGGGCAACACTGCAACAGCCGGCCCCCAGGCTGTCTTTTTTTTGCACAGCTAGTTGCCTCCAGGAGGCCACAAGAGGGAGACAAGGGACTGCAAAATGGAAAATAGGCATCCACCAACTTTACAGACAACTTGTTCTCCTTGCTCCTACAACCTCCATCCTTGCACAGTTTGTTATTCTTCCAGGTAACATAGTAACAAATCCAAATTGCTGCTCTCTTTGTAGGCAAGCAAGGGTTTGTTGCAACTGCAATTCTTACTTCTTCTTGAAATGTAGGGACCACAGTACATTCCATCACATCCATCTAGTGTACACAGGTAGGTCCATTGTCACGGGCGGGCGGGCGGGCGGGCTGGCTGCTTTAATGGCTGTTTGCTGTTCCCCTACTCCACTCCACTATTTGACTATGGTGCTGCATCAATCAGTGGCTGGCTCAGGTGCAGCTCTTTAACCTACCTAGGAGGGAGGGCGGAGAGAAGACAAGGAAGGTGAATGAGCTGTTCCAATGTGAAATGCCGGAAACACAGAAACACAGACGACACAAAACAAGAGGTGGCAATGTATTAATTAATTGCATTTAATAAATTAGCTCATTATCACACATGACTGTACAAATGCATTGTCCAACAGGTGTTGAAATAATGGGATTAAAAGGGGAGATCCCATCCGAAAGACAAAAACAATGGCAAACACAAAAAGCACTTTTGGAATCTGATTTTAGTAAACACATAAGGAAAGGGTGCACCGGTGCTGGAAATACTGCAATGCCAGGTCAATGCGTGGAGTGGACAGAGCAAGCTCTATTTCCATCTCCCTGTTCTAAAAATCCATTTAATATATGGTCCCCAGATAGGGGACGTATCAGATATTAAACTGATAAGAACAGATACTACACTTGATCTTAGCCAAAAGGCCGAGAAGCGATAACCCGAACGTGCCGCGCGTTTTGCTTCTTTTGCTTGCACCACAATGCAGTGCTGAAAGAGGAGGAATCGACATAAAAACGCCTTCCTGGCAACGCCCAAATGCCCTCCTGCCGTGCAAACACTGGCAGCAGCAGCAGCAGCAGCAGCAGTAAGTGCATGCCCACTGCCACCCCTTCTCCTTTCACACCTTGTATCAGCTTTAATCCAGTCCAGTGCTGCCTGCTGAGCAGCACTGACCAACACTGCCTGGGCCCAGGCTTTTATCTCTGAGGCCCCATTATGATGTCAGAAAGCTGGCTCTGGCTCCTGAGGTCTCCACTATGACACGTGCAAAGTTCCGTCTGAACTTTATATGAGACGGTGCGGCTCAGTCAGTCACTCAGTGTTGCCTGAGAGGGCAACACTGCAACAGCCGGCCCCCAGGCTGTCTTTTTTTTGCACAGCTAGTTGCCTCCAGGAGGCCACAGGAGGGAGACAAGGGACTGCAAAATGGAAAATAGGCATCCACCAACTTTACAGACAACTTGTTCTCCTTGCTCCTACAACCTCCATCCTTGCACAGTTTGTTATTCTTCCAGGTAACATAGTAACAAATCCAAATTGCTGCTCTCTTTGTAGGCAAGCAAGGGTTTGTTGCAACTGCAATTCTTACTTCTTCTTGAAATGTAGGGACCACAGTACATTCCATCACATCCATCTAGTGTACACAGGTAGGTCCATTGTGACGGGCGGGCGGGCGGGCGGGCGGGCTGGCTGCTTTAATGGCTGTTTGCTGTTCCCCTACTCCACTCCACTATTTGACTATGGTGCTGCATCAATCAGTGGCTGGCTCAGGTGCAGCTCTTTAACCTACCTAGGAGGGAGGGCGGAGAGAAGACAAGGAAGGTGAATGAGCTGTTCCAATGTGAAATGCCGGAAACACAGAAACACAGACGACACAAAACAAGAGGTGGCAATGTATTAATTAATTGCATTTAATAAATTAGCTCATTATCACACATGACTGTACAAATGCATTGTCCAACAGGTGTTGAAATAATGGGATTAAAAGGGGAGATCCCATCCGAAAGACAAAAACAATGGCAAACACAAAAAGCACTTTTGGAATCTGATTTTAGTAAACACATAAGGAAAGGGTGCACCGGTCCTGGAAATACTGCAATACCAGGTCAATGCGTGGAGTGGACAGAGCAAGCTCTATTTCCATCTCCCTGTTCTAAAAATCCATTTAATATATGGTCCCCAGATAGGGGACGTATCAGATATTAAACTGATAAGAACAGATACTACACTTGATCTTAGTCAAAAGGCCGAGAAGCGATAACCCGAACGTGCCGCGCGTTTTGCTTCTTTTGCTTGCACCACAATGCAGTGCTGAAAGAGGAGGAATCGACATAAAAACGCCTTCCTGGCAACGCCCAAATGCCCTCCTGCCGTGCAAACACTGGCAGCAGCAGCAGCAGCAGCAGCAGCAGTAAGTGCATGCCCACTGCCACCCCTTCTCCTTTCACACCTTGTATCAGCTTTAATCCAGTCCAGTGCTGCCTGCTGAGCAGCACTGACCAACACTGCCTGGGCCCAGGCTTTTATCTCTGAGGCCCCATTATGATGTCAGAAAGCTGGCTCTGGCTCCTGAGGTCTCCACTATGACACGTGCAAAGTTCCGTCTGAACTTTATATAAGACGGTGCGGCTCAGTCAGTCACTCAGTGTTGCCTGAGAGGGCAACACTGCAACAGCCGGCCACCAGGCTGTCTTTTTTTTTGCACAGCTAGTTGCCTCCAGGAGGCCACAAGAGGGAGACAAGGGACTGCAAAATGGAAAATAGGCATCCACCAACTTTACAGACAACTTGTTCTCCTTGCTCCTACAACCTCCATCCTTGCACAGTTTGTTATTCTTCCAGGTAACATAGTAACAAATCCAAATTGCTGCTCTCTTTGTAGGCAAGCAAGGGTTTGTTGCAACTGCAATTCTTACTTCTTCTTGAAATGTAGGGACCACAGTACATTCCATCACATCCATCTAGTGTACACAGGTAGGTCCATTGTGACGGGCGGGCGGGCGGGCTGGCTGCTTTAATGGCTGTTTTCTGTTCCCCTACTCCACTCCACTATTTGACTATGGTGCTGCATCAATCAGTGGCTGGCTCAGGTGCAGCTCTTTAACCTACCTAGGAGGGAGGGCGGAGAGAAGACAAGGAAGGTGAATGAGCTGTTCCAATGTGAAATGCCGGAAACACAGAAACACAGACGACACAAAACAAGAGGTGGCAATGTATTAATTAATTGCATTTAATAAATTAGCTCATTATCACACATGACTGTACAAATGCATTGTCCAACAAGTGTTGAAATAATGGGATTAAAAGGGGAGATCCCATCCGAAAGACAAAAACAATGGCAAACACAAAAAGCACTTTTGGAATCTGATTTTAGTAAACACATAAGGAAAGGGTGCACCGGTCCTGGAAATACTGCAATACCAGGTCAATGCGTGGAGTGGACAGAGCAAGCTCTATTTCCATCTCCCTGTTCTAAAAATCCATTTAATATATGGTCCCCAGATAGGGGACGTATCAGATATTAAACTGATAAGAACAGATACTACACTTGATCTTAGCCAAAAGGCCGAGAAGCGATAACCCGAACGGGCCGCGCGTTGACCGAGCCTGCCCAATACTGCTGTTCACCCCTTGCAGCGATTCAGCCTACTCCTAGGCAATTCCATGGGGCCCTGCAGGCTCACACACACTCACAGCTACTAAGCGGGAGGTGAATAAAGGCCGGAGAGGAAGCAAGACAGGATTTGCTTCTTTTGCTTGCACCACAATGCAGTGCTGAAAGAGGAGGAATCGACATAAAAACGCCTTCCTGGCAAGGCCCAAATGCCCTCCTGCCGTGCAAACACTGGCAGCAGCAGCAGCAGCAGCAGCAGCAGCAGTAAGTGCATGCCCACTGCCACCCCTTCTCCTTTCACACCTTGTATCAGCTTTAATCCAGTCCAGTGCTGCCTGCTGAGCAGCACTGACCAACACTGCCTGGGCCCAGGCTTTTATCTCTGAGGCCCCATTATGATGTCAGAAAGCTGGCTCTGGCTCCTGAGGTCTCCACTATGACACGTGCAAAGTTCCGTCTGAACTTTATATAAGACGGTGCGGCTCAGTCAGTCACTCAGTGTTGCCTGAGAGGGCAACACTGCAACAGCCGGCCCCCAGGCTGTCTTTTTTTTGCACAGCTAGTTGCCTCCAGGAGGCCACAAGAGGGAGACAAGGGACTGCAAAATGGAAAATAGGCATCCACCAACTTTACAGACAACTTGTTCTCCTTGCTCCTACAACCTCCATCCTTGCACAGTTTGTTATTCTTCCAGGTAACATAGTAACAAATCCAAATTGCTGCTCTCTTTGTAGGCAAGCAAGGGTTTGTTGCAACTGCAATTCTTACTTCTTCTTGAAATGTAGGGACCACAGTACATTCCATCACATCCATCTAGTGTACACAGGTAGGTCCATTGTGACGGGCGGGCGGGCGGGCTGGCTGCTTTAATGGCTGTTTGCTGTTCCCCTACTCTACTCCACTATTTGACTATGGTGCTGCATCAATCAGTGGCTGGCTCAGGTGCAGCTCTTTAACCTACCTAGGAGGGAGGGCGGAGAGAAGACAAGGAAGGTGAATGAGCTGTTCCAATGTGAAATGCCGGAAACACAGAAACACAGACGACACAAAACAAGAGGTGGCAATGTATTAATTAATTGCATTTAATAAATTAGCTCATTATCACACATGACTGTACAAATGCATTGTCCAACAGGTGTTGAAATAATGGGATTAAAAGGGGAGATCCCATCCGAAAGACAAAAACAATGGCAAACACAAAAAGCACTTTTGGAATCTGATTTTAGTAAACACATAAGGAAAGGGTGCACCGATCCTGGAAATACTGCAATACCAGGTCAATGCGTGGAGTGGACAGAGCAAGCTCTATTTCCATCTCCCTGTTCTAAAAATCCATTTAATATATGGTCCCCAGATAGGGGACGTATCAGATATTAAACTGATAAGAACAGATACTACACTTGATCTTAGCCAAAAGGCCGAGAAGCGATAACCCGAACGGGCCGCGCGTTGACCGAGCCTGCCCAATACTGCTGTTCACCCCTTGCAGCGATTCAGCCTACTCCTAGGCAATTCCATGGGGCCCTGCAGGCTCACACACACTCACAGCTACTAAGCGGGAGGTGAATAAAGGCCGGAGAGGAAGCAAGACAGGATTTGCTTCTTTTGCTTGCACCACAATGCAGTGCTGAAAGAGGAGGAATCGACATAAAAACGCCTTCCTGGCAACGCCCAAATGCCCTCCTGCCGTGCAAACACTGGCAGCAGCAGCAGCAGCAGTAAGTGCATGCCCACTGCCACCCCTTCTCCTTTCACACCTTGTATCAGCTTTAATCCAGTCCAGTGCTGCCTGCTGAGCAGCACTGACCAACACTGCCTGGGCCCAGGCTTTTATCTCTGAGGCCCCATTATGATGTCAGAAAGCTGGCTCTGGCTCCTGAGGTCTCCACTATGACACGTGCAAAGTTCCGTCTGAACTTTATATAAGACGGTGCGGCTCAGTCAGTCACTCAGTGTTGCCTGAGAGGGCAACACTGCAACAGCCGGCCCCCAGGCTGTCTTTTTTTTGCACAGCTAGTTGCCTCCAGGAGGCCACAAGAGGGAGACAAGGGACTGCAAAATGGAAAATAGGCATCCACCAACTTTACAGACAACTTGTTCTCCTTGCTCCTACAACCTCCATCCTTGCACAGTTTGTTATTCTTCCAGGTAACATAGTGTGGTGGCCCGTGGGTGGCGGGGAATGCAGGAACCCAAAATGGTGGATACTGGGCTCTCTGTCTTGTGTCACGGTGGTATTTTGCCTTGCTGGCCTTCCCACCTCCCAGGGACACACACACAGTGATGAGGGGGTTGCACAAGATGATGATGATGACTGTTGTTTCCCCCGGGGCACTCCCTTGGTGGCTGACTCCTGTCTGGTGTTATTTGGGGTGCCCTTGGTGTAGAGTGCAAATAGAAGACAGGAGACGGTGGTGGCAGTTAATCAGGAGAGCTTGCAGCACACTTTTACTTTTCAAGATGGAGATAGTACAATACAAATATGTCATCCAAATTCAGCTCAATCAGTGTAGCCCAATGCTAAATGCAGGAGTGCTATTATCTCTCTACTCACAGTCTCTCTTTCTGGACTCTTCTGGCTCCTTGAGCTGTTATTCCAATAAATCTCTTTAGGCCTGTCTTTCTCTGTAATCCGCAAATGGCTGAACTCAGGAGCACCTTCCCTGTGCCTCCTGCTGCATCCACTCCTAGCTCACCACTGCCCTCACTCACTCTAACCACTCCCTAATTAACTCCTCCCAGCTTCTGTTACATTATAGAAAAACACTCCGCATAGGCTGAAACACAATGTCATAACATTTCTGAACCTGTAGATGGCAGCATAACACAACACATGAAGACAAACATAGTTTTCATAGTAGTGCTCCTGTGGGACACTACATACACCCCCTCTTTAAATAAAGCCGTCCTCGGCGTCCGACTCTCCAGGCGGCAGGTTAACCTAAAACAAAGGTTAATCACAATTGCAATAATAAACTAAGAGTCCATACAGTCTCTGAGGAATATGAGGATATAATGCTGAACAAGGAAAATGTCCAAGAGTCCTGGTCATATGAACTGGGGAAAATGAAGGGCTTGTTACCCAATTGGGATGCAAACAATACAATGTCTCTGGTGAAGGATAATCCAAAAATGAAGTCTCAGATTCAACAGTTCAATCTTGATATCGAGCTGGCATCTTACCTCGGGTAGCTCTATCAGATCTCCTCAGGGGCTCCTCTATAACAATTTCAGGGTCCCTGGATTCCTCTGGACCAGGCCGGAACTCGGATGACGAGGTCACTTGGTCTTCGCCGGGATCAAGAACAGTTCTTGGAACAAAAATAGACAGCCCAGGTTGGAACAGCCAATCAAGAGGGGACATACTAGTTGTTGGCGGTAGCGGTTCAGCTGCAGGAGATTTCTCAGTTGTCTGTGGTTCTGCTGGTACCTCTTCCTTTAGGCAGAGCTTGAGACGATTACGGTGGACGACTTGGGAATCTCGGCCTTCGCGCACAATCTCATAGACATCAGTCCCAGGGTGCGGGATGGACTTAATTGTGTATGGTTCTTTCTGCCACTTGCTGTCCAACTTACTTGAACGATGGTTGTTTTTCAGCCACACACGGTCTCCAATTTGGAAGGGTTCTGCTTCGGCCTTTTGATCAAAACCTGCTTGTTGCCTTTGACGAGCATCTTCCATCCGTCTTTCCACAATCTCGTTGGCTTCAGCCAGGCGACGCTGGTGATCACTCACCCACTCTGTGTTTGGCAGGGGGTTGATAGTATCTGGAACTTCGACATCCATGGCCAAGTCCGAAGGCAATTTGCCCTGACGGCCAAACAGGAGATAGTAAGGAGTGTACCCTGTGGAGCAGTGCACAGTGTTGTTATACAGGTACACCAATTCTGGCAGGAGAGTCGGCCAATCAGCCCTCTTCTGGGACGGAACAGTTCTTAACATCCCAATAAGAGTCTGGTTCATCTTTTCACATAAGCCATTACCTTGTGGATGATAAGCGGTAGTTCTCAGCTTCTGACAGCCATAGAGGGAACACAACTCGTGGAACAGTTGAGACTCAAATGCGGAACCACGATCAGTCAGGATCTTGTCCGGACAGCCATAGGGGAGTACGAAATTCTTCCAAAAGATGGCAGCGGTGGTCTTGGCAGTCAGGTCTTTCACTGGCATAGCTACCACGAACTTCGTATAGTGGTCAATTATAGTTATAGCATAAGTATACCCAGTGCGGCTTGGTTCAAACTTGACATGGTCAATGGCTACCAGTTCCAGCGGTCTATGACTGATGATGGGGTGAAGTGGGGCTCTCTGGTCATGACGCTCTCCTCGGCTCTGAGCACAGGTGGGACATTCTCGGCACCACTTCTCTATGTCGTCTCTCATGCCAATCCAGTAAAATCGTCGGCGTATGGTATCTTCCGTTTTATGAACCCCAAAGTGTCCCGATCTGTCATGGTAGGCTTCCAAGATGGATTTGGAATCTCGCCGGGGTACCACAATTTGATGTAGACGCTCACCCGTTACTGGATCCAGGGCAGTCCTCTGTAGTAGACCTCTGGACACGAAAAGTCGATTCCTCAGTCTCCATAGACAAATTAATTCCTGATCAGCTTGACCTCTACGTATTCGGTCCGGAGTCCTCTTCTGAAGAAGGGAAGTCTGCAATTCCTGTAGGTTTCTACTCTCCCGTTGGAATCTAGCCCACTGTCTGGAATCTTGGGAGCAGTCAGGAACATTTGGTTGCGGATGTTCGTTTCGCTTCCTCTGAGCGATCACCGAATTCTGGGTTGCAAACTGAGCATAGAATGTAGGCATCTCTACCTCTTCCCATTCATCATTACATCGGACCAGTTCTTCACCCACAGGCAAACGGGATAAGGCATCGGCATTCACGTTGGACGCACCAGTCCGGTACTTGATCACAAACTGATAATTCGCCAGTCTGGATGCCCATCGCTGTTCAAGAGCTCCCAGTCGCGCTGTATCCAAGTGGGCCAGCGGATTATTATCCGTGAAGACGATGAAGGGTGTTGCAGCCAGGTAATCTTTAAATTTTTCGGTCACTGCCCACACAAGGGCCAGGAATTCCAGCTTAAAGGAACTATAATTCTGGTCGTTCCGTTCAGCGCCTCGAAGACCTCTGCTGGCATAAGCGATGACTCTCTCTTTCTGGTCCTGTACCTGCGACAGGACGGCCCCCAATCCCTTCTGGCTGGCATCAGTATACAGCCTAAAGGGTTGGTTGTAGTCAGGATATCCCAGGATAGGTGGTTCGGTTAACAGCTGCTTCAGCTTCTGGAAAGCGGCTTCATGGGCTTCAGCCCACTCAATCGGGATCCTTCTCTTCATAGCTTCCTTGGAGTGACCTCTTAACAATCCCTGGAGGGGTTCTGCAATCTGGGCAAAGTGTGGGATGAACCGTCTATAATACCCTGCAAATCCCAAGAAACTTCTCACCTCCTTGACTGTGGTAGGGGCTGGCCAGCTCTTTACTGCTGCTACTTTGCCTGGATCAGGAACCACTCCTTCTGCACTCACGACATGGCCTAAGTAATGGACTTCCGGCTTCAGGAGATGACACTTGGAGGGTTTCACTTTCAGGCCATATTTGATGAGGGTTTTGAGGACTTCTGCCAGGTGCTGTAGGTGTTCCTCATAAGTCTTTGAGTAGATGATTACGTCGTCCAGGTACAAGAGGACGGTCTCGAAGTTTTGGTGACCCAGGCAGCGTTCCATCAGCCTCTGGAAGGTTCCCGGGGCATTGCATAGCCCAAAGGGCATACAATTAAACTCGAACAACCCCATGGGAGTAGTGAAAGCAGTCTTTTCCCTATCTTCGGGAGCCATAGGTACCTGCCAATACCCGCTGGTCAAATCCAGAGTTGAGAAGTAGGCAGCAGACCCCAAAGCAGTCAGGGATTCTTCAATGCGTGGCAGGGGATACGCATCCTTGTGAGTGATATTATTGATTTTGCGGTAGTCCACGCAGAATCTAATGTTGCCATCCTTCTTTTTCACCAGGACTAGGGGTGCAGCCCATGGACTGTAGCTCTCCCGAATCACATCTGCGTCCTTCATCTCCCGAATCATTTTCTTCACTGGCTGGTACATGGCTGGTGGAAGGGGACGGTACCTTTCTTTGATGGGTGGATGGATGCCTGTAGGGATGGTGTGCTCAATGATAGTAGCCTTCCCAAAATCCATAGGATGTTTACTGAAGGCTTGTTGATTGTCTTTGGCCACCATCAGGGCTCCTTCGATCTCCTCTTCGGTAGTATTAGCATCGCCAACATGGATCTCGGTCCACCAGGGTTTCATTGTCATCTCAGGGGTAACTTGATTCTGGGTAGCTTGCTGGAACACTGTAGTCTCAGGGCTCCAGACATCTTGGAAGAAGACCTGTGAGAGCTTAGCAACTGGACGGTATTTACTCAGTACCACAGCCGTATCACCAATGTTCAGGAGGCGAATAGGTACCCTCCCATTAGAAACAGTCACTAGACTTCTGGCTGCTAGCACGGTCGGATGATCTTCCAGAAGAAGAGGTTCCACAAGGGCCTGGTAATCTTGACCTTGCAAACCTGGACGAGCTCGACACCACAGAATGGTTTCCGTCTCTGGTTCCAGAGTCACTGGTTGTGAGTCCATGATGCGGGCACGGCAGATCTCACCCTTTTCATTCGTGAACCTCTGTTGGGCATTCAAGAGACGGATAGCATGCTGAATTGCATTTTGATTGGAGACAGGGACTGTAGAAAGTGCTCGGTGTAGGGCATCTAGCATCTCTTCATAGCAATTCCTAAGAACATTCATGCCCAGCACCACTGGTGGAAAGTCATCATCCCAGACGTTCACTACAATTACGCCTTGCTGGGG
The DNA here is from genome assembly GCF_050947455.1 of Rhinoderma darwinii. Lineage (NCBI taxonomy): Eukaryota > Metazoa > Chordata > Amphibia > Anura > Rhinodermatidae > Rhinoderma > Rhinoderma darwinii. The sequence goes on along the minus strand of NW_027461730.1, from coordinate 99,363 downwards.
CAGTTCAGTTTCTCCCATCTGGATCGTGGGTTCCCAGTAGCCCCGATGGGGTATCGATTGTCCATTACTGGCTACAATGTTAAGCCACGTGTCTGGGGGTTGTATCAGCTGGTCGAGGTCCCAGTACTTCTCAAACCAACTTCTCTGCAGAGTGGTGACTTGAGAGCCAGTGTCCAGTAAGGCCGACAGTGGGATCCCATTTAGGTGGATCGTAATCACTGGACACTGCCCAATGTACCGGGGAATCCATTCTGGTGTTGTGGGACCTATTGGTCTTCCTCCCGAGGGGCGGTCCTCTGCCTCGGGGGATTGTCGTTTAACTGACGACATTCTCTTTCAATATGGCCAGCTCTTTGACACCTACGACAAATGGGTCTTCCGGTGGTATCAAATCTGTCAGAAGAGCGTCTACCCCAATTCCGGTAACTTCCCCCTTCTGATCGGTTACTGAACCTGTTACTGGAGTAGCGGCGGCTTTCTTTCTGGCGTTGCTCCATATCTTCCATTTTCTGGCACATTTTACTGAGGCTCTTGGTGAGGATAGCAATTTGGTCCCTCAGTTCACCAACTGGATCTTGAGCTTGCATGTGAGCACACTGAGCTAGTGCAACTTGACTTCCCGCTGCTGTAGGATGATCTACTTGCGACTCCGTAGGAGTCTCTATGGAATAGGGGAAAACTTTGGCTTGAACCGCTGCGGCTTCAGTCCCCAGGATTCTAATTGCGAGCTCTTTAAAGTCCAAGAAGATACAGCTTGGGTTCTGGGAGGCCAACATTCTGAGCTGACTTTTAAGAGCTTCAGATGCAGCTCCTTCAACAAACTGCTCCCTTAAGGCCTTGTCAGCCTCTGCAGCCTCTAAGGGTTCTACTTGCATAATTGCCCGCTGGGCCTCCTGCAGGGATAAAGCAAAGTCTCTCAATGACTCACCGGGCTGCTGCTTCTTTCCAAAGAATCTCATCTTGAGCTCTGCCACAGTCCTTACTTCAAATGTGGCACGCAATCGGTCCAGTATCTGTTCCACTGTTTTTTTCTCTGTTCTGGGCCAGGATTTCACTTCTCTTAATGCTGCGCCCTCTAGTTGTCCTATCAATATCTCAACCCTCTGGTCTGTTGAGACAGGATACAAACGGAACATGGACAGCATCTTCTCTTTGAATTCCCTCAGGGAATGAACTTCGCCTTTGTAGCGAGGAAGCCATGGTGCTCCAAAGTAATAGGGCATAGTGAGTGGCATCACTTGCGCTGTTGGAGGTGACCCACTGGGGCTTGGAGAGCCGTTATCTCCGTCGTCAGACATTTTCTGCAATAAGTCCTACAGTAACCCCTAGCAACGGGTGTTCAATTTCAGGCTATGCACTAAGCCTCTTTTCCGGATATCTTTCCCGGTGTCTCTACACTGTTAACTGCCACTTTTTACTTTAAATCTCATTTACTGGCCTATTCAGGCACTCACCAGCTTTCTCTTAGCTGCTCCGCTGTTTTCGCGGGTTCTCCTGCGCAGCTCCTTGCCACTTCCAATATGGCGGCGACTTGGCGGGAAACTTTTATTCCGGCTGTGGCGCATCAGCGCTGACTTAGTTCATAAGGCACAGAGGCCATAGATATCCTGTTCGTGACGCCAAAATTATATGTGGTGGCCCGTGGGTGGCGGGGAATGCAGGAACCCAAAATGGTGGATACTGGGCTCTCTGTCTTGTGTCACGGTGGTATTTTGCCTTGCTGGCCTTCCCACCTCCCAGGGACACACACACAGTGATGAGGGGGTTGCACAAGATGATGATGATGACTGTTGTTTCCCCCGGGGCACTCCCTTGGTGGCTGACTCCTGTCTGGTGTTATTTGGGGTGCCCTTGGTGTAGAGTGCAAATAGAAGACAGGAGACGGTGGTGGCAGTTAATCAGGAGAGCTTGCAGCACACTTTTACTTTTCAAGATGGAGATAGTACAATACAAATATGTCATCCAAATTCAGCTCAATCAGTGTAGCCCAATGCTAAATGCAGGAGTGCTATTATCTCTCTACTCACAGTCTCTCTTTCTGGACTCTTCTGGCTCCTTGAGCTGTTATTCCAATAAATCTCTTTAGGCCTGTCTTTCTCTGTAATCCGCAAATGGCTGAACTCAGGAGCACCTTCCCTGTGCCTCCTGCTGCATCCACTCCTAGCTCACCACTGCCCTCACTCACTCTAACCACTCCCTAATTAACTCCTCCCAGCTTCTGTTACATTATAGAAAAACACTCCGCATAGGCTGAAACACAATGTCATAACATTTCTGAACCTGTAGATGGCAGCATAACACAACACATGAAGACAAACATAGTTTTCATAGTAGTGCTCCTGTGGGACACTACAATAGTAACAAATCCAAATTGCTGCTCTCTTTGTAGGCAAGCAAGGGTTTGTTGCAACTGCAATTCTTACTTCTTCTTGAAATGTAGGGACCACAGTACATTCCATCACATCCATCTAGTGTACACAGGTAGGTCCATTGTGACGGGCGGGCGGGCGGGCTGGCTGCTTTAATGGCTGTTTGCTGTTCCCCTACTCCACTCCACTATTTGACTATGGTGCTGCATCAATCAGTGGCTGGCTCAGGTGCAGCTCTTTAACCTACCTAGGAGGGAGGGCGGAGAGAAGACAAGGAAGGTGAATGAGCTGTTCCAATGTGAAATGCCGGAAACACAGAAACACAGACGACACAAAACAAGAGGTGGCAATGTATTAATTAATTGCATTTAATAAATTAGCTCATTATCACACATGACTGTACAAATGCATTGTCCAACAGGTGTTGAAATAATGGGATTAAAAGGGGAGATCCCATCCGAAAGACAAAAACAATGGCAAACACAAAAAGCACTTTTGGAATCTGATTTTAGTAAACACATAAGGAAAGGGTGCACCGATCCTGGAAATACTGCAATACCAGGTCAATGCGTGGAGTGGACAGAGCAAGCTCTATTTCCATCTCCCTGTTCTAAAAATCCATTTAATATATGGTCCCCAGATAGGGGACGTATCAGATATTAAACTGATAAGAACAGATACTACACTTGATCTTAGCCAAAAGGCCGAGAAGCGATAACCCGAACGGGCCGCGCGTTGACCGAGCCTGCCCAATACTGCTGTTCACCCCTTGCAGCGATTCAGCCTACTCCTAGGCAATTCCATGGGGCCCTGCAGGCTCACACACACTCACAGCTACTAAGCGGGAGGTGAATAAAGGCCGGAGAGGAAGCAAGACAGGATTTGCTTCTTTTGCTTGCACCACAATGCAGTGCTGAAAGAGGAGGAATCGACATAAAAACGCCTTCCTGGCAACGCCCAAATGCCCTCCTGCCGTGCAAACACTGGCAGCAGCAGCAGCAGCAGTAAGTGCATGCCCACTGCCACCCCTTCTCCTTTCACACCTTGTATCAGCTTTAATCCAGTCCAGTGCTGCCTGCTGAGCAGCACTGACCAACACTGCCTGGGCCCAGGCTTTTATCTCTGAGGCCCCATTATGATGTCAGAAAGCTGGCTCTGGCTCCTGAGGTCTCCACTATGACACGTGCAAAGTTCCGTCTGAACTTTATATAAGACGGTGCGGCTCAGTCAGTCACTCAGTGTTGCCTGAGAGGGCAACACTGCAACAGCCGGCCCCCAGGCTGTCTTTTTTTTGCACAGCTAGTTGCCTCCAGGAGGCCACAAGAGGGAGACAAGGGACTGCAAAATGGAAAATAGGCATCCACCAACTTTACAGACAACTTGTTCTCCTTGCTCCTACAACCTCCATCCTTGCACAGTTTGTTATTCTTCCTGGTAACATAGTAACAAATCCAAATTGCTGCTCTCTTTGTAGGCAAGCAAGGGTTTGTTGCAACTGCAATTCTTACTTCTTCTTGAAATGTAGGGACCACAGTACATTCCATCACATCCATCTAGTGTACACAGGTAGGTCCATTGTGACGGGCGGGCGGGCGGGCTGGCTGCTTTAATGGCTGTTTGCTGTTCCCCTACTCCACTCCACTATTTGACTATGGTGCTGCATCAATCAGTGGCTGGCTCAGGTGCAGCTCTTTAACCTACCTAGGAGGGAGGGCGGAGAGAAGACAAGGAAGGTGAATGAGCTGTTCCAATGTGAAATGCCGGAAACACAGAAACACAGACGACACAAAACAAGAGGTGGCAATGTATTAATTAATTGCATTTAATAAATTAGCTCATTATCACACATGACTGTACAAATGCATTGTCCAACAGGTGTTGAAATAATGGGATTAAAAGGGGAGATCCCATCCGAAAGACAAAAACAATGGCAAACACAAAAAGCACTTTTGGAATCTGATTTTAGTAAACACATAAGGAAAGGGTGCACCGGTCCTGGAAATACTGCAATACCAGGTCAATGCGTGGAGTGGACAGAGCAAGCTCTATTTCCATCTCCCTGTTCTAAAAATCCATTTAATATATGGTCCCCAGATAGGGGACGTATCAGATATTAAACTGATAAGAACAGATACTACACTTGATCTTAGCCAAAAGGCCGAGAAGCGATAACCCGAACGTGCCGCGTGTTTTGCTTCTTTTGCTTGCACCACAATGCAGTGCTGAAAGAGGAGGAATCGACATAAAAACGCCTTCCTGGCAACGCCCAAATGCCCTCCTGCCGTGCAAACACTGGCAGCAGCAGCAGCAGCAGCAGCAGCAGTAAGTGCATGCCCACTGCCACCCCTTCTCCTTTCACACCTTGTATCAGCTTTAATCCAGTCCAGTGCTGCCTGCTGAGCAGCACTGACCAACACTGCCTGGGCCCAGGCTTTTATCTCTGAGGCCCCATTATGATGTCAGAAAGCTGGCTCTGGCTCCTGAGGTCTCCACTATGACACGTGCAAAGTTCCGTCCGAACTTTATATAAGACGGTGCGGCTCAGTCAGTCACTCAGTGTTGCCTGAGAGGGCAACACTGCAACAGCCGGCCCCCAGGCTGTCTTTTTTTTGCACAGCTAGTTGCCTCCAGGAGGCCACAAGAGGGAGACAAGGGACTGCAAAATGGAAAATAGTCATCCACCAACTTTACAGACAACTTGTTCTCCTTGCTCCTACAACCTCCATCCTTGCACAGTTTGTTATTCTTCCAGGTAACATAGTAACAAATCCAAATTGCTGCTCTCTTTGTAGGCAAGCAAGGGTTTGTTGCAACTGCAATTCTTACTTCTTCTTGAAATGTAGGGACCACAGTACATTCCATCACATCCATCTAGTGTACACAGGTAGGTCCATTGTGACGGGCGGGCGGGCGGGCTGGCTGCTTTAATGGCTGTTTGCTGTTCCCCTACTCCACTCCACTATTTGACTATGGTGCTGCATCAATCAGTGGCTGGCTCAGGTGCAGCTCTTTAACCTACCTAGGAGGGAGGGCGGAGAGAAGACAAGGAAGGTGAATGAGCTGTTCCAATGTGAAATGCCGGAAACACAGAAACACAGACGACACAAAACAAGAGGTGGCAATGTATTAATTAATTGCATTTAATAAATTAGCTCATTATCACACATGACTGTACAAATGCATTGTCCAACAGGTGTTGAAATAATGGGATTAAAAGGGGAGATCCCATCCGAAAGACAAAAACAATGGCAAACACAAAAAGCACTTTTGGAATCTGATTTTAGTAAACACATAAGGAAAGGGTGCACCGGTCCTGGAAATACTGCAATACCAGGTCAATGCGTGGAGTGGACAGAGCAAGCTCTATTTCCATCTCCCTGTTCTAAAAATCCATTTAATATATGGTCCCCAGATAGGGGACGTATCAGATATTAAACTGATAAGAACAGATACTACACTTGATCTTAGCCAAAAGGCCGAGAAGCGATAACCCGAACGGGCCGCGCGTTGACCGAGCCTGCCCAATACTGCTGTTCACCCCTTGCAGCGATTCAGCCTACTCCTAGGCAATTCCATGGGGCCCTGCAGGCTTACACACACTCACAGCTACTAAGCGGGAGGTGAATAAAGGCCGGAGAGGAAGCAAGACAGGATTTGCTTCCTTTGCTTGCACCACAATGCAGTGCTGAAAGAGGAGGAATCGACATAAAAACGCCTTCCTGGCAACGCCCAAATGCCCTCCTGCCGTGCAAACACTGGCAGCAGCAGCAGCAGCAGCAGAAAGTGCATGCCCACTGCCACCCCTTCTCCTTTCACACCTTGTATCAGCTTTAATCCAGTCCAGTGCTGCCTGCTGAGCAGCACTGACCAACACTGCCTGGGCCCAGGCTTTTATCTCTGAGGCCCCATTATGATGTCAGAAAGCTGGCTCTGGCTCCTGAGGTCTCCACTATGACACGTGCAAAGTTCCGTCTGAACTTTATATAAGACGGTGCGGCTCAGTCAGTCACTCAGTGTTGCCTGAGAGGGCAACACTGCAACAGCCGGCCCCCAGGCTGTCTTTTTTTTGCACAGCTAGTTGCCTCCAGGAGGCCACAAGAGGGAGACAAGGGACTGCAAAATGGAAAATAGGCATCCACCAACTTTACAGACAACTTGTTCTCCTTGCTCCTACAACCTCCATCCTTGCACAGTTTGTTATTCTTCCAGGTAACATAGTAACAAATCCAAATTGCTGCTCTCTTTGTAGGCAAGCAAGGGTTTGTTGCAACTGCAATTCTTACTTCTTCTTGAAATGTAGGGACCACAGTACATTCCATCACATCCATCTAGTGTACACAGGTAGGTCCATTGTGACGGGCGGGCGGGCGGGCTGGCTGCTTTAATGGCTGTTTGCTGTTCCCCTACTCCACTCCACTATTTGACTATGGTGCTGCATCAATCAGTGGCTGGCTCAGGTGCAGCTCTTTAACCTACCTAGGAGGGAGGGCGGAGAGAAGACAAGGAAGGTGAATGAGCTGTTCCAATGTGAAATGCCGGAAACACAGAAACACAGACGACACAAAACAAGAGGTGGCAATGTATTAATTAATTGCATTTAATAAATTAGCTCATTATCACACATGACTGTACAAATGCATTGTCCAACAGGTGTTGAAATAATGGGATTAAAAGGGGAGATCCCATCCGAAAGACAAAAACAATGGCAAACACAAAAAGCACTTTTGGAATCTGATTTTAGTAAACACATAAGGAAAGGGTGCACCGATCCTGGAAATACTGCAATACCAGGTCAATGCGTGGAGTGGACAGAGCAAGCTCTATTTCCATCTCCCTGTTCTAAAAATCCATTTAATATATGGTCCCCAGATAGGGGACGTATCAGATATTAAACTGATAAGAACAGATACTACACTTGATCTTAGCCAAAAGGCCGAGAAGCGATAACCCGAACGGGCCGCGCGTTGACCGAGCCTGCCCAATACTGCTGTTCACCCCTTGCAGCGATTCAGCCTACTCCTAGGCAATTCCATGGGGCCCTGCAGGCTCACACACACTCACAGCTACTAAGCGGGAGGTGAATAAAGGCCGGAGAGGAAGCAAGACAGGATTTGCTTCTTTTGCTTGCACCACAATGCAGTGCTGAAAGAGGAGGAATCGACATAAAAACGCCTTCCTGGCAACGCCCAAATGCCCTCCTGCCGTGCAAACACTGGCAGCAGCAGCAGCAGCAGTAAGTGCATGCCCACTGCCACCCCTTCTCCTTTCACACCTTGTATCAGCTTTAATCCAGTCCAGTGCTGCCTGCTGAGCAGCACTGACCAACACTGCCTGGGCCCAGGCTTTTATCTCTGAGGCCCCATTATGATGTCAGAAAGCTGGCTCTGGCTCCTGAGGTCTCCACTATGACACGTGCAAAGTTCCGTCTGAACTTTATATAAGACGGTGCGGCTCAGTCAGTCACTCAGTGTTGCCTGAGAGGGCAACACTGCAACAGCCGGCCCCCAGGCTGTCTTTTTTTTGCACAGCTAGTTGCCTCCAGGAGGCCACAAGAGGGAGACAAGGGACTGCAAAATGGAAAATAGGCATCCACCAACTTTACAGACAACTTGTTCTCCTTGCTCCTACAACCTCCATCCTTGCACAGTTTGTTATTCTTCCTGGTAACATAGTAACAAATCCAAATTGCTGCTCTCTTTGTAGGCAAGCAAGGGTTTGTTGCAACTGCAATTCTTACTTCTTCTTGAAATGTAGGGACCACAGTACATTCCATCACATCCATCTAGTGTACACAGGTAGGTCCATTGTGACGGGCGGGCGGGCGGGCTGGCTGCTTTAATGGCTGTTTGCTGTTCCCCTACTCCACTCCACTATTTGACTATGGTGCTGCATCAATCAGTGGCTGGCTCAGGTGCAGCTCTTTAACCTACCTAGGAGGGAGGGCGGAGAGAAGACAAGGAAGGTGAATGAGCTGTTCCAATGTGAAATGCCGGAAACACAGAAACACAGACGACACAAAACAAGAGGTGGCAATGTATTAATTAATTGCATTTAATAAATTAGCTCATTATCAGACATGACTGTACAAATGCATTGTCCAACAGGTGTTGAAATAATGGGATTAAAAGGGGAGATCCCATCCGAAAGACAAAAACAATGGCAAACACAAAAAGCACTTTTGGAATCTGATTTTAGTAAACACATAAGGAAAGGGTGCACCGGTCCTGGAAATACTGCAATACCAGGTCAATGCGTGGAGTGGACAGAGCAAGCTCTATTTCCATCTCCCTGTTCTAAAAATCCATTTAATATATGGTCCCCAGATAGGGGACGTATCAGATATTAAACTGATAAGAACAGATACTACACTTGATCTTAGCCAAAAGGCCGAGAAGCGATAACCCGAACGTGCCGCGCGTTTTGCTTCTTTTGCTTGCACCACAATGCAGTGCTGAAAGAGGAGGAATCGACATAAAAACGCCTTCCTGGCAACGCCCAAATGCCCTCCTGCCGTGCAAACACTGGCAGCAGCAGCAGCAGCAGCAGCAGCAGTAATTGCATGCCCACTGCCACCCCTTCTCCTTTCACACCTTGTATCAGCTTTAATCCAGTCCAGTGCTGCCTGCTGAGCAGCACTGACCAACACTGCCTGGGCCCAGGCTTTTATCTCTGAGGCCCCATTATGATGTCAGAAAGCTGGCTCTGGCTCCTGAGGTCTCCACTATGACACGTGCAAAGTTCCGTCCGAACTTTATATAAGACGGTGCGGCTCAGTCAGTCACTCAGTGTTGCCTGAGAGGGCAACACTGCAACAGCCGGCCCCCAGGCTGTCTTTTTTTTGCACAGCTAGTTGCCTCCAGGAGGCCACAAGAGGGAGACAAGGGACTGCAAAATGGAAAATAGGCATCCACCAACTTTACAGACAACTTGTTCTCCTTGCTCCTACAACCTCCATCCTTGCACAGTTTGTTATTCTTCCAGGTAACATAGTAACAAATCCAAATTGCTGCTCTCTTTGTAGGCAAGCAAGGGTTTGTTGCAACTGCAATTCTTACTTCTTCTTGAAATGTAGGGACCACAGTACATTCCATCACATCCATCTAGTGTACACAGGTAGGTCCATTGTCACGGGCGGGCGGGCGGGCGGGCTGGCTGCTTTAATGGCTGTTTGCTGTTCCCCTACTCCACTCCACTATTTGACTATGGTGCTGCATCAATCAGTGGCTGGCTCAGGTGCAGCTCTTTAACCTACCTAGGAGGGAGGGCGGAGAGAAGACAAGGAAGGTGAATGAGCTGTTCCAATGTGAAATGCCGGAAACACAGAAACACAGACGACACAAAACAAGAGGTGGCAATGTATTAATTAATTGCATTTAATAAATTAGCTCATTATCACACATGACTGTACAAATGCATTGTCCAACAGGTGTTGAAATAATGGGATTAAAAGGGGAGATCCCATCCGAAAGACAAAAACAATGGCAAACACAAAAAGCACTTTTGGAATCTGATTTTAGTAAACACATAAGGAAAGGGTGCACCGGTGCTGGAAATACTGCAATGCCAGGTCAATGCGTGGAGTGGACAGAGCAAGCTCTATTTCCATCTCCCTGTTCTAAAAATCCATTTAATATATGGTCCCCAGATAGGGGACGTATCAGATATTAAACTGATAAGAACAGATACTACACTTGATCTTAGCCAAAAGGCCGAGAAGCGATAACCCGAACGTGCCGCGCGTTTTGCTTCTTTTGCTTGCACCACAATGCAGTGCTGAAAGAGGAGGAATCGACATAAAAACGCCTTCCTGGCAACGCCCAAATGCCCTCCTGCCGTGCAAACACTGGCAGCAGCAGCAGCAGCAGTAAGTGCATGCCCACTGCCACCCCTTCTCCTTTCACACCTTGTATCAGCTTTAATCCAGTCCAGTGCTGCCTGCTGAGCAGCACTGACCAACACTGCCTGGGCCCAGGCTTTTATCTCTGAGGCCCCATTATGATGTCAGAAAGCTGGCTCTGGCTCCTGAGGTCTCCACTATGACACGTGCAAAGTTCCGTCTGAACTTTATATGAGACGGTGCGGCTCAGTCAGTCACTCAGTGTTGCCTGAGAGGGCAACACTGCAACAGCCGGCCCCCAGGCTGTCTTTTTTTTGCACAGCTAGTTGCCTCCAGGAGGCCACAGGAGGGAGACAAGGGACTGCAAAATGGAAAATAGGCATCCACCAACTTTACAGACAACTTGTTCTCCTTGCTCCTACAACCTCCATCCTTGCACAGTTTGTTATTCTTCCAGGTAACATAGTAACAAATCCAAATTGCTGCTCTCTTTGTAGGCAAGCAAGGGTTTGTTGCAACTGCAATTCTTACTTCTTCTTGAAATGTAGGGACCACAGTACATTCCATCACATCCATCTAGTGTACACAGGTAGGTCCATTGTGACGGGCGGGCGGGCGGGCGGGCTGGCTGCTTTAATGGCTGTTTGCTGTTCCCCTACTCCACTCCACTATTTGACTATGGTGCTGCATCAATCAGTGGCTGGCTCAGGTGCAGCTCTTTAACCTACCTAGGAGGGAGGGCGGAGAGAAGACAAGGAAGGTGAATGAGCTGTTCCAATGTGAAATGCCGGAAACACAGAAACACAGACGACACAAAACAAGAGGTGGCAATGTATTAATTAATTGCATTTAATAAATTAGCTCATTATCACACATGACTGTACAAATGCATTGTCCAACAGGTGTTGAAATAATGGGATTAAAAGGGGAGATCCCATCCGAAAGACAAAAACAATGGCAAACACAAAAAGCACTTTTGGAATCTGATTTTAGTAAACACATAAGGAAAGGGTGCACCGGTCCTGGAAATACTGCAATACCAGGTCAATGCGTGGAGTGGACAGAGCAAGCTCTATTTCCATCTCCCTGTTCTAAAAATCCATTTAATATATGGTCCCCAGATAGGGAACGTATCAGATATTAAACTGATAAGAACAGATACTACACTTGATCTTAGTCAAAAGGCCGAGAAGCGATAACCCGAACGTGCCGCGCGTTTTGCTTCTTTTGCTTGCACCACAATGCAGTGCTGAAAGAGGAGGAATCGACATAAAAACGCCTTCCTGGCAACGCCCAAATGCCCTCCTGCCGTGCAAACACTGGCAGCAGCAGCAGCAGCAGCAGTAAGTGCATGCCCACTGCCACCCCTTCTCCTTTCACACCTTGTATCAGCTTTAATCCAGTCCAGTGCTGCCTGCTGAGCAGCACTGACCAACACTGCCTGGGCCCAGGCTTTTATCTCTGAGGCCCCATTATGATGTCAGAAAGCTGGCTCTGGCTCCTGAGGTCTCCACTATGACACGTGCAAAGTTCCGTCTGAACTTTATATAAGACGGTGCGGCTCAGTCAGTCACTCAGTGTTGCCTGAGAGGGCAACACTGCAACAGCCGGCCCCCAGGCTGTCTTTTTTTTGCACAGCTAGTTGCCTCCAGGAGGCCACAAGAGGGAGACAAGGGACTGCAAAATGGAAAATAGTCATCCACCAACTTTACAGACAACTTGTTCTCCTTGCTCCTACAACCTCCATCCTTGCACAGTTTGTTATTCTTCCAGGTAACATAGTAACAAATCCAAATTGCTGCTCTCTTTGTAGGCAAGCAAGGGTTTGTTGCAACTGCAATTCTTACTTCTTCTTGAAATGTAGGGACCACAGTACATTCCATCACATCCATCTAGTGTACACAGGTAGGTCCATTGTGACGGGCGGGCGGGCGGGCTGGCTGCTTTAATGGCTGTTTGCTGTTCCCCTACTCCACTCCACTATTTGACTATGGTGCTGCATCAATCAGTGGCTGGCTCAGGTGCAGCTCTTTAACCTACCTAGGAGGGAGGGCGGAGAGAAGACAAGGAAGGTGAATGAGCTGTTCCAATGTGAAATGCCGGAAACACAGAAACACAGACGACACAAAACAAGAGGTGGCAATGTATTAATTAATTGCATTTAATAAATTAGCTCATTATCACACATGACTGTACAAATGCATTGTCCAACAGGTGTTGAAATAATGGGATTAAAAGGGGAGATCCCATCCGAAAGACAAAAACAATGGCAAACACAAAAAGCACTTTTGGAATCTGATTTTAGTAAACACATAAGGAAAGGGTGCACCGGTCCTGGAAATACTGCAATACCAGGTCAATGCGTGGAGTGGACAGAGCAAGCTCTATTTCCATCTCCCTGTTCTAAAAATCCATTTAATATATGGTCCCCAGATAGGGGACGTATCAGATATTAAACTGATAAGAACAGATACTACACTTGATCTTAGCCAAAAGGCCGAGAAGCGATAACCCGAACGGGCCGCGCGTTGACCGAGCCTGCCCAATACTGCTGTTCACCCCTTGCAGCGATTCAGCCTACTCCTAGGCAATTCCATGGGGCCCTGCAGGCTTACACACACTCACAGCTACTAAGCGGGAGGTGAATAAAGGCCGGAGAGGAAGCAAGACAGGATTTGCTTCTTTTGCTTGCACCACAATGCAGTGCTGAAAGAGGAGGAATCGACATAAAAACGCCTTCCTGGCAACGCCCAAATGCCCTCCTGCCGTGCAAACACTGGCAGCAGCAGCAGCAGCAGCAGAAAGTGCATGCCCACTGCCACCCCTTCTCCTTTCACACCTTGTATCAGCTTTAATCCAGTCCAGTGCTGCCTGCTGAGCAGCACTGACCAACACTGCCTGGGCCCAGGCTTTTATCTCTGAGGCCCCATTATGATGTCAGAAAGCTGGCTCTGGCTCCTGAGGTCTCCACTATGACACGTGCAAAGTTCCGTCTGAACTTTATATAAGACGGTGCGGCTCAGTCAGTCACTCAGTGTTGCCTGAGAGGGCAACACTGCAACAGCCGGCCCCCAGGCTGTCTTTTTTTTGCACAGCTAGTTGCCTCCAGGAGGCCACAAGAGGGAGACAAGGGACTGCAAAATGGAAAATAGGCATCCACCAACTTTACAGACAACTTGTTCTCCTTGCTCCTACAACCTCCATCCTTGCACAGTTTGTTATTCTTCCAGGTAACATAGTAACAAATCCAAATTGCTGCTCTCTTTGTAGGCAAGCAAGGGTTTGTTGCAACTGCAATTCTTACTTCTTCTTGAAATGTAGGGACCACAGTACATTCCATCACATCCATTTAGTGTACACAGGTAGGTCCATTGTGACGGGCGGGCGGGCGGGCTGGCTGCTTTAATGGCTGTTTGCTGTTCCCCTACTCCACTCCACTATTTGACTATGGTGCTGCATCAATCAGTGGCTGGCTCAGGTGCAGCTCTTTAACCTACCTAGGAGGGAGGGCGGAGAGAAGACAAGGAAGGTGAATGAGCTGTTCCAATGTGAAATGCCGGAAACACAGAAACACAGACGACACCACAAAACAAGAGGTGGCAATGTATTAATTAATTGCATTTAATAAATTAGCTCATTATCACACATGACTGTACAAATGCATTGTCCAACAGGTGTTGAAATAATGGGATTAAAAGGGGAGATCCCATCCGAAAGACAAAAACAATAGCAAACACAAAAAGCACTTTTGGAATCTGATTTTAGTAAACACATAAGGAAAGGGTGCACCGGTCCTGGAAATACTGCAATACCAGGTCAATGCGTGGAGTGGACAGAGCAAGCTCTATTTCCATCTCCCTGTTCTAAAAATCCATTTAATATATGGTCCCCAGATAGGGGACGTATCAGATATTAAACTGATAAGAACAGATACTACACTTGATCTTAGCCAAAAGGCCGAGAAGCGATAACCCGAACGTGCCGCGCGTTTTGCTTCTTTTGCTTGCACCACAATGCAGTGCTGAAAGAGGAGGAATCGACATAAAAACGCCTTCCTGGCAACGCCCAAATGCCCTCCTGCCGTGCAAACACTGGCAGCAGCAGCAGCAGCAGCAGCAGTAAGTGCATGCCCACTGCCACCCCTTCTCCTTTCACACCTTGTATCAGCTTTAATCCAGTCCAGTGCTGCCTGCTGAGCAGCACTGACCAACACTGCCTGGGCCCAGGCTTTTATCTCTGAGGCCCCATTATGATGTCAGAAAGCTGGCTCTGGCTCCTGAGGTCTCAACTATGACACGTGCAAAGTTCCGTCTGAACTTTATATAAGACGGTGCGGCTCAGTCAGTCACTCAGTGTTGCCTGAGAGGGCAACACTGCAACAGCCGGCCCCCAGGCTGTCTTTTTTTTGCACAGCTAGTTGCCTCCAGGAGGCCACAAGAGGGAGACAAGGGACTGCAAAATGGAAAATAGTCATCCACCAACTTTACAGACAACTTGTTCTCCTTGCTCCTACAACCTCCATCCTTGCACAGTTTGTTATTCTTCCAGGTAACATAGTAACAAATCCAAATTGCTGCTCTCTTTGTAGGCAAGCAAGGGTTTGTTGCAACTGCAATTCTTACTTCTTCTTGAAATGTAGGGACCACAGTACATTCCATCACATCCATCTAGTGTACACAGGTAGGTCCATTGTGACGGGCGGGCGGGCGGGCGGGCTGGCTGCTTTAATGGCTGTTTGCTGTTCCCCCTACTCCACTCCACTATTTGACTATGGTGCTGCATCAATCAGTGGCTGGCTCAGGTGCAGCTCTTTAACCTACCTAGGAGGGAGGGCGGAGAGAAGACAAGGAAGGTGAATGAGCTGCTCCAATGTGAAATGCCGGAAACACAGAAACACAGACGACACAAAACAAGAGGTGGCAATGTATTAATTAATTGCATTTAATAAATTAGCTCATTATCACACATGACTGTACAAATGCATTGTCCAACAGGTGTTGAAATAATGGGATTAAAAGGGGAGATCCCATCCGAAAGACAAAAACAATGGCAAACACAAAAAGCACTTTTGGAATCTGATTTTAGTAAACACATAAGGAAAGGGTGCACCGGTCCTGGAAATACTGCAATACCAGGTCAATGCGTGGAGTGGACAGAGCAAGCTCTATTTCCATCTCCCTGTTCTAAAAATCCATTTAATATATGGTCCCCAGATAGGGGACGTATCAGATATTAAACTGATAAGAACAGATACTACACTTGATCTTAGCCAAAAGGCCGAGAAGCGATAACCCGAACGTGCCGCGCGTTTTGCTTCTTTTGCTTGCACCACAATGCAGTGCTGAAAGAGGAGGAATCGACATAAAAACGCCTTCCTGGCAACGCCCAAATGCCCTCCTGCCGTGCAAACACTGGCAGCAGCAGCAGCAGCAGCAGCAGCAGCAGTAAGTGCATGCCCACTGCCACCCCTTCTCCTTTCACACCTTGTATCAGCTTTAATCCAGTCCAGTGCTGCCTGCTGAGCAGCACTGACCAACACTGCCTGGGCCCAGGCTTTTATCTCTGAGGCCCCATTATGATGTCAGAAAGCTGGCTCTGGCTCCTGAGGTCTCCACTATGACACGTGCAAAGTTCCGTCTGAACTTTATATAAGACGGTGCGGCTCAGTCAGTCACTCAGTATTGCCTGAGAGGGCAACACTGCAACAGCCGGCCCCCAGGCTGTCTTTTTTTTGCACAGCTAGTTGCCTCCAGGAGGCCACAAGAGGGAGACAAGGGACTGCAAAATGGAAAATAGGCATCCACCAACTTTACAGACAACTTGTTCTCCTTGCTCCTACAACCTCCATCCTTGCACAGTTTGTTATTCTTCCAGGTAACATAGTAACAAATCCAAATTGCTGCTCTCTTTGTAGGCAAGCAAGGGTTTGTTGCAACTGCAATTCTTACTTCTTCTTGAAATGTAGGGACCACAGTACATTCCATCACATCCATCTAGTGTACACAGGTAGGTCCATTGTGACGGGCGGGCGGGCGGGCTGGCTGCTTTAATGGCTGTTTGCTGTTCCCCTACTCCACTCCACTATTTGACTATGGTGCTGCATCAATCAGTGGCTGGCTCAGGTGCAGCTCTTTAACCTACCTAGGAGGGAGGGCGGAGAGAAGACAAGGAAGGTGAATGAGCTGTTCCAATGTGAAATGCCGGAAACACAGAAACACAGACGACACAAAACAAGAGGTGGCAATGTATTAATTAATTGCATTTAATAAATTAGCTCATTATCACACATGACTGTACAAATGCATTGTCCAACAGGTGTTGAAATAATGGGATTAAAAGGGGAGATCCCATCCGAAAGACAAAAACAATGGCAAACACAAAAAGCACTTTTGGAATCTGATTTTAGTAAACACATAAGGAAAGGGTGCACCGGTCCTGGAAATACTGCAATACCAGGTCAATGCGTGGAGTGGACAGAGCAAGCTCTATTTCCATCTCCCTGTTCTAAAAATCCATTTAATATATGGTCCCCAGATAGGGGACGTATCAGATATTAAACTGATAAGAACAGATACTACACTTGATCTTAGCCAAAAGGCCGAGAAGCGATAACCCGAACGTGCCGCGCGTTTTGCTTCTTTTGCTTGCACCACAATGCAGTGCTGAAAGAGGAGGAATCGACATAAAAACGCCTTCCTGGCAACGCCCAAATGCCCTCCTGCCGTGAAAACACTGGCAGCAGCAGCAGCAGTAAGTGCATGCCCACTGCCACCCCTTCTCCTTTCACACCTTGTATCAGCTTTAATCCAGTCCAGTGCTGCCTGCTGAGCAGCACTGACCAACACTGCCTGGGCCCAGGCTTTTATCTCTGAGGCCCCATTATGATGTCAGAAAGCTGGCTCTGGCTCCTGAGGTCTCCACTATGACACGTGCAAAGTTCCGTCTGAACTTTATATAAGACGGTGCGGCTCAGTCAGTCACTCAGTGTTGCCTGAGAGGGCAACACTGCAACAGCCGGCCCCCAGGCTGTCTTTTTTTTGCACAGCTAGTTGCCTCCAGGAGGCCACAAGAGGGAGACAAGGGACTGCAAAATGGAAAATAGTCATCCACCAACTTTACAGACAACTTGTTCTCCTTGCTCCTACAACCTCCATCCTTGCACAGTTTGTTATTCTTCCAGGTAACATAGTAACAAATCCAAATTGCTGCTCTCTTTGTAGGCAAGCAAGGGTTTGTTGCAACTGCAATTCTTACTTCTTCTTGAAATGTAGGGACCACAGTACATTCCATCACATCCATCTAGTGTACACAGGTAGGTCCATTGTGACGGGCGGGCGGGCGGGCTGGCTGCTTTAATGGCTGTTTGCTGTTCCCCTACTCCACTCCACTATTTGACTATGGTGCTGCATCAATCAGTGGCTGGCTCAGGTGCAGCTCTTTAACCTACCTAGGAGGGAGGGCGGAGAGAAGACAAGGAAGGTGAATGAGCTGTTCCAATGTGAAATGCCGGAAACACAGAAACACAGACGACACAAAACAAGAGGTGGCAATGTATTAATTAATTGCATTTAATAAATTAGCTCATTATCACACATGACTGTACAAATGCATTGTCCAACAGGTGTTGAAATAATGGGATTAAAAGGGGAGATCCCATCCGAAAGACAAAAACAATAGCAAACACAAAAAGCACTTTTGGAATCTGATTTTAGTAAACACATAAGGAAAGGGTGCACCGGTCCTGGAAATACTGCAATACCAGGTCAATGCGTGGAGTGGACAGAGCAAGCTCTATTTCCATCTCCCTGTTCTAAAAATCCATTTAATATATGGTCCCCAGATAGGGGACGTATCAGATATTAAACTGATAAGAACAGATACTACACTTGATCTTAGCCAAAAGGCCGAGAAGCGATAACCCGAACGTGCCGCGCGTTTTGCTTCTTTTGCTTGCACCACAATGCAGTGCTGAAAGAGGAGGAATCGACATAAAAACGCCTTCCTGGCAACGCCCAAATGCCCTCCTGCCGTGCAAACACTGGCAGCAGCAGCAGCAGCAGCAGTAAGTGCATGCCCACTGCCACCCCTTCTCCTTTCACACCTTGTATCAGCTTTAATCCAGTCCAGTGCTGCCTGCTGAGCAGCACTGACCAACACTGCCTGGGCCCAGGCTTTTATCTCTGAGGCCCCATTATGATGTCAGAAAGCTGGCTCTGGCTCCTGAGGTCTCAACTATGACACGTGCAAAGTTCCGTCTGAACTTTATATAAGACGGTGCGGCTCAGTCAGTCACTCAGTGTTGCCTGAGAGGGCAACACTGCAACAGCCGGCCCCCAGGCTGTCTTTTTTTTGCACAGCTAGTTCCCTCCAGGAGGCCACAAGAGGGAGACAAGGGACTGCAAAATGGAAAATAGTCATCCACCAACTTTACAGACAACTTGTTCTCCTTGCTCCTACAACCTCCATCCTTGCACAGTTTGTTATTCTTCCAGGTAACATAGTAACAAATCCAAATTGCTGCTCTCTTTGTAGGCAAGCAAGGGTTTGTTGCAACTGCAATTCTTACTTCTTCTTGAAATGTAGGGACCACAGTACATTCCATCACATCCATCTAGTGTACACAGGTAGGTCCATTGTGACGGGCGGGCGGGCGGGCTGGCTGCTTTAATGGCTGTTTGCTGTTCCCCTACTCCACTCCACTATTTGACTATGGTGCTGCATCAATCAGTGGCTGGCTCAGGTGCAGCTCTTTAACCTACCTAGGAGGGAGGGCGGAGAGAAGACAAGGAAGGTGAATGAGCTGTTCCAATGTGAAATGCCGGAAACACAGAAACACAGACGACACAAAACAAGAGGTGGCAATGTATTAATTAATTGCATTTAATAAATTAGCTCATTATCACACATGACTGTACAAATGCATTGTCCAACAGGTGTTGAAATAATGGGATTAAAAGGGGAGATCCCATCCGAAAGACAAAAACAATAGCAAACACAAAAAGCACTTTTGGAATCTGATTTTAGTAAACACATAAGGAAAGGGTGCACCGGTCCTGGAAATACTGCAATACCAGGTCAATGCGTGGAGTGGACAGAGCAAGCTCTATTTCCATCTCCCTGTTCTAAAAATCCATTTAATATATGGTCCCCAGATAGGGGACGTATCAGATATTAAACTGATAAGAACAGATACTACACTTGATCTTAGCCAAAAGGCCGAGAAGCGATAACCCGAACGTGCCGCGCGTTTTGCTTCTTTTGCTTGCACCACAATGCAGTGCTGAAAGAGGAGGAATCGACATAAAAACGCCTTCCTGGCAACGCCCAAATGCCCTCCTGCCGTGCAAACACTGGCAGCAGCAGCAGCAGCAGCAGCAGCAGCAGTAAGTGCATGCCCACTGCCACCCCTTCTCCTTTCACACCTTGTATCAGCTTTAATCCAGTCCAGTGCTGCCTGCTGAGCAGCACTGACCAACACTGCCTGGGCCCAGGCTTTTATCTCTGAGGCCCCATTATGATGTCAGAAAGCTGGCTCTGGCTCCTGAGGTCTCCACTATGACACGTGCAAAGTTCCGTCTGAACTTTATATAAGACGGTGCGGCTCAGTCAGTCACTCAGTGTTGCCTGAGAGGGCAACACTGCAACAGCCGGCCCCCAGGCTGTCTTTTTTTTGCACAGCTAGTTGCCTCCAGGAGGCCACAAGAGGGAGACAAGGGACTGCAAAATGGAAAATAGTCATCCACCAACTTTACAGACAACTTGTTCTCCTTGCTCCTACAACCTCCATCCTTGCACAGTTTGTTATTCTTCCAGGTAACATAGTAACAAATCCAAATTGCTGCTCTCTTTGTAGGCAAGCAAGGGTTTGTTGCAACTGCAATTCTTACTTCTTCTTGAAATGTAGGGACCACAGTACATTCCATCACATCCATCTAGTGTACACAGGTAGGTCCATTGTGACGGGCGGGCGGGCGGGCTGGCTGCTTTAATGGCTGTTTGCTGTTCCCCTACTCCACTCCACTATTTGACTATGGTGCTGCATCAATCAGTGGCTGGCTCAGGTGCAGCTCTTTAACCTACCTAGGAGGGAGGGCGGAGAGAAGACAAGGAAGGTGAATGAGCTGTTCCAATGTGAAATGCCGGAAACACAGAAACACAGACGACACAAAACAAGAGGTGGCAATGTATTAATTAATTGCATTTAATAAATTAGCTCATTATCACACATGACTGTACAAATGCATTGTCCAACAGGTGTTGAAATAATGGGATTAAAAGGGGAGATCCCATCCGAAAGACAAAAACAATAGCAAACACAAAAAGCACTTTTGGAATCTGATTTTAGTAAACACATAAGGAAAGGGTGCACCGGTCCTGGAAATACTGCAATACCAGGTCAATGCGTGGAGTGGACAGAGCAAGCTCTATTTCCATCTCCCTGTTCTAAAAATCCATTTAATATATGGTCCCCAGATAGGGGACGTATCAGATATTAAACTGATAAGAACAGATACTACACTTGATCTTAGCCAAAAGGCCGAGAAGCGATAACCCGAACGTGCCGCGCGTTTTGCTTCTTTTGCTTGCACCACAATGCAGTGCTGAAAGAGGAGGAATCGACATAAAAACGCCTTCCTGGCAACGCCCAAATGCCCTCCTGCCGTGCAAACACTGGCAGCAGCAGCAGCAGCAGCAGCAGTAAGTGCATGCCCACTGCCACCCCTTCTCCTTTCACACCTTGTATCAGCTTTAATCCAGTCCAGTGCTGCCTGCTGAGCAGCACTGACCAACACTGCCTGGGCCCAGGCTTTTATCTCTGAGGCCCCATTATGATGTCAGAAAGCTGGCTCTGGCTCCTGAGGTCTCAACTATGACACGTGCAAAGTTCCGTCTGAACTTTATATAAGACGGTGCGGCTCAGTCAGTCACTCAGTGTTGCCTGAGAGGGCAACACTGCAACAGCCGGCCCCCAGGCTGTCTTTTTTTTGCACAGCTAGTTCCCTCCAGGAGGCCACAAGAGGGAGACAAGGGACTGCAAAATGGAAAATAGTCATCCACCAACTTTACAGACAACTTGTTCTCCTTGCTCCTACAACCTCCATCCTTGCACAGTTTGTTATTCTTCCAGGTAACATAGTAACAAATCCAAATTGCTGCTCTCTTTGTAGGCAAGCAAGGGTTTGTTGCAACTGCAATTCTTACTTCTTCTTGAAATGTAGGGACCACAGTACATTCCATCACATCCATCTAGTGTACACAGGTAGGTCCATTGTGACGGGCGGGCGGGCGGGCTGGCTGCTTTAATGGCTGTTTGCTGTTCCCCTACTCCACTCCACTATTTGACTATGGTGCTGCATCAATCAGTGGCTGGCTCAGGTGCAGCTCTTTAACCTACCTAGGAGGGAGGGCGGAGAGAAGACAAGGAAGGTGAATGAGCTGTTCCAATGTGAAATGAGGGAAACACAGAAACACAGACGACACAAAACAAGAGGTGGCAATGTATTAATTAATTGCATTTAATAAATTAGCTCATTATCACACATGACTGTACAAATGCATTGTCCAACAGGTGTTGAAATAATGGGATTAAAAGGGGAGATCCCATCCGAAAGACAAAAACAATGGCAAACACAAAAAGCACTTTTGGAATCTGATTTTAGTAAACACATAAGGAAAGGGTGCACCGGTCCTGGAAATACTGCAAAACCAGGTCAATGCGTGGAGTGGACAGAGCAAGCTCTATTTCCATCTCCCTGTTCTAAAATTCCATTTAATATATGGTCCCCAGATAGGGGACGTATCAGATATTAAACTGATAAGAACAGATACTACACTTGATCTTAGCCAAAAGGCCGAGAAGCGATAACCCGAACGGGCCGCGCGTTGACCGAGCCTGCCCAATACTGCTGTTCACCCCTTGCAGCGATTCAGCCCACTCCTAGGCATTTCCATGGGGCCCTGCAGGCTCACACACACTCACAGCTACTAAGCGGGAGGTGAATAAAGGCCGGAGAGGAAGCAAGACAGGATTTGCTTCTTTTGCTTGCACCACAATGCAGTGCTGAAAGAGGAGGAATCGACATAAAAACGCCTTCCTGGCAACGCCCAAATGCCCTCCTGCCGTGCAAACACTGGCAGCAGCAGCAGCAGCAGCAGTAAGTGCATGCCCACTGCCACCCCTTCTCCTTTCACACCTTGTATCAGCTTTAATCCAGTCCAGTGCTGCCTGCTGAGCAGCACTGACCAACACTGCCTGGGCCCAGGCTTTTATCTCTGAGGCCCCATTATGATGTCAGAAAGCTGGCTCTGGCTCCTGAGGTCTCCACTATGACACGTGCAAAGTTCCGTCTGAACTTTATATAAGACGGTGCGGCTCAGTCAGTCACTCAGTGTTGCCTGAGAGGGCAACACTGCAACAGCCGGCCCCCAGGCTGTCCTTTTTTTGCACAGCTAGTTGCCTCCAGGAGGCCACAAGAGGGAGACAAGGGACTGCAAAATGGAAAATAGGCATCCACCAACTTTACAGACAACTTGTTCTCCTTGCTCCTACAACCTCCATCCTTGCACAGTTTGTTATTCTTCCAGGTAACATAGTAACAAATCCAAATTGCTGCTCTCTTTGTAGGCAAGCAAGGGTTTGTTGCAACTGCAATTCTTACTTCTTCTTGAAATGTAGGGACCACAGTACATTCCATCACATCCATCTAGTGTACACAGGTAGGTCCATTGTGACGGGCGGGCGGGCGGGCTGGCTGCTTTAATGGCTGTTTGCTGTTCCCCTACTCCACTCCACTATTTGACTATGGTGCTGCATCAATCAGTGGCTGGCTCAGGTGCAGCTCTTTAACCTACCTAGGAGGGAGGGCGGAGAGAAGACAAGGAAGGTGAATGAGCTGTTCCAATGTGAAATGCCGGAAACACAGAAACACAGACGACACAAAACAAGAGGTGGCAATGTATTAATTAATTGCATTTAATAAATTAGCTCATTATCACACATGACTGTACAAATGCATTGTCCAACAGGTGTTGAAATAATGGGATTAAAAGGGGAGATCCCATCCGAAAGACAAAAACAATGGCAAACACAAAAAGCACTTTTGGAATCTGATTTTAGTAAACACATAAGGAAAGGGTGCACCGGTCCTGGAAATACTGCAATACCAGGTCAATGCGTGGAGTGGACAGAGCAAGCTCTATTTCCATCTCCCTGTTCTAAAAATCCATTTAATATATGGTCCCCAGATAGGGGACGTATCAGATATTAAACTGATAAGAACAGATACTACACTTGATCTTAGCCAAAAGGCCGAGAAGCGATAACCCGAACGTGCCGCGCGTTTTGCTTCTTTTGCTTGCACCACAATGCAGTGCTGAAAGAGGAGGAATTGACATAAAAACGCCTTCCTGGCAACGCCCAAATGCCCTCCTGCCGTGCAAACACTGGCAGCAGCAGCAGCAGCAGCAGCAGCAGTAAGTGCATGCCCACTGCCACCCCTTCTCCTTTCACACCTTGTATCAGCTTTAATCCAGTCCAGTGCTGCCTGCTGAGCAGCACTGACCAACACTGCCTGGGCCCAGGCTTTTATCTCTGAGGCCCCATTATGATGTCAGAAAGCTGGCTCTGGCTCCTGAGGTCTCCACTATGACACGTGCAAAGTTCCGTCTGAACTTTATATAAGACGGTGCGGCTCAGTCAGTCACTCAGTGTTGCCTGAGAGGGCAACACTGCAACAGCCGGCCCCCAGGCTGTCTTTTTTTTGCACAGCTAGTTGCCTCCAGGAGGCCACAAGAGGGAGACAAGGGACTGCAAAATGGAAAATAGGCATCCACCAACTTTACAGACAACTTGTTCTCCTTGCTCCTACAACCTCCATCCTTGCACAGTTTGTTATTCTTCCAGGTAACATAGTAACAAATCCAAATTGCTGCTCTCTTTGTAGGCAAGCAAGGGTTTGTTGCAACTGCAATTCTTACTTCTTCTTGAAATGTAGGGACCACAGTACATTCCATCACATCCATCTAGTGTACACAGGTAGGTCCATTGTGACGGGCGGGCGGGCGGGCTGGCTGCTTTAATGGCTGTTTGCTGTTCCCCTACTCCACTCCACTATTTGACTATGGTGCTGCATCAATCAGTGGCTGGCTCAGGTGCAGCTCTTTAACCTACCTAGGAGGGAGGGCGGAGAGAAGACAAGGAAGGTGAATGAGCTGTTCCAATGTGAAATGCCGGAAACACAGAAACACAGACGACACAAAACAAGAGGTGGCAATGTATTAATTAATTGCATTTAATAAATTAGCTCATTATCACACATGACTGTACAAATGCATTGTCCAACAGGTGTTGAAATAATGGGATTAAAAGGGGAGATCCCATCCGAAAGACAAAAACAATGGCAAACACAAAAAGCACTTTTGGAATCTGATTTTAGTAAACACATAAGGAAAGGGTGCACCGGTCCTGGAAATACTGCAATACCAGGTCAATGCGTGGAGTGGACAGAGCAAGCTCTATTTCCATCTCCCTGTTCTAAAAATCCATTTAATATATGGTCCCCAGATAGGGGACGTATCAGATATTAAACTGATAAGAACAGATACTACACTTGATCTTAGCCAAAAGGCCGAGAAGCGATAACCCGAACGGGCCGCGCGTTGACCGAGCCTGCCCAATACTGCTGTTCACCCCTTGCAGCGATTCAGCCTACTCCTAGGCAAATCCATGGGGCCCTGCAGGCTTACACACACTCACAGCTACTAAGCGGGAGGTGAATAAAGGCCGGAGAGGAAGCAAGACAGGATTTGCTTCTTTTGCTTGCACCACAATGCAGTGCTGAAAGAGGAGGAATCGACATAAAAACGCCTTCCTGGCAACGCCCAAATGCCCTCCTGCCGTGCAAACACTGGCAGCAGCAGCAGCAGCAGCAGTAAGTGCATGCCCACTGCCACCCCTTCTCCTTTCACACCTTGTATCAGCTTTAATCCAGTCCAGTGCTGCCTGCTGAGCAGCACTGACCAACACTGCCTGGGCCCAGGCTTTTATCTCTGAGGCCCCATTATGATGTCAGAAAGCTGGCTCTGGCTCCTGAGGTCTCCACTATGACACGTGCAAAGTTCTGTCTGAACTTTATATAAGACGGTGCGGCTCAGTCAGTCACTCAGTGTTGCCTGAGAGGACAACACTGCAACAGCCGGCCCCCAGGCTGTCTTTTTTTTGCACAGCTAGTTGCCTCCAGGAGGCCACAAGAGGGAGACAAGGGACTGCAAAATGGAAAATAGGCATCCACCAACTTTACAGACAACTTGTTCTCCTTTCTCCTACAACCTCCATCCTTGCACAGTTTGTTATTCTTCCAGGTAACATAGTAACAAATCCAAATTGCTGCTCTCTTTGTAGGCAAGCAAGGGTTTGTTGCAACTGCAATTCTTACTTCTTCTTGAAATGTAGGGACCACAGTACATTCCATCACATCCATCTAGTGTACACAGGTAGGTCCATTGTGATGGGCGGGCGGGCGGGCTGGCTGCTTTAATGGCTGTTTGCTGTTCCCCTACTCCACTCCACTATTTGACTATGGTGCTGCATCAATCAGTGGCTGGCTCAGGTGCAGCTCTTTAACCTACCTAGGAGGGAGGGCGGAGAGAAGACAAGGAAGGTGAATGAGCTGTTCCAATGTGAAATGAGGGAAACACAGAAACACAGACGACACAAAACAAGAGGTGGCAATGTATTAATTAATTGCATTTAATAAATTAGCTCATTATCACACATGACTGTACAAATGCATTGTCCAACAGGTGTTGAAATAATGGGATTAAAAGGGGAGATCCCATCCGAAAGACAAAAACAATGGCAAACACAAAAAGCACTTTTGGAATCTGATTTTAGTAAACACATAAGGAAAGGGTGCACCGGTCCTGGAAATACTGCAAAACCAGGTCAATGCGTGGAGTGGACAGAGCAAGCTCTATTTCCATCTCCCTGTTCTAAAAATCCATTTAATATATGGTCCCCAGATAGGGGACGTATCAGATATTAAACTGATAAGAACAGATTTTTTTTGAGTTGACTACCCCAACAAAGGAGGTAACCGTTTATTTAAAATTTTTGACATAAAAAGGATTTACAAATTTTTTACATTTTTACAATAAATCAATAAATACACAGGGTTTACAACAATGGTATAATAATAAATACAAGTTATCAGATAAAATCACATAACTTATAAAAGGGCACTTGGTGGCATCAAATTATGGAACTCCATTCACTAAAAAACCATTTTCTACATAAAACAGGAGAGAGTTTTTTATCTAAAAGAAAATACTTGTGCATCTCACTTAAACAAATGGCTAAAACATCATCCACAGTTAAAACGTCATGTTTGAATAAAAGAATGTTTCTGGCCGCCCACAGAGCTGCTTTGACGCAGTTAGTGATCTTCCATGCCATCATTTTTCGGGTCTGTGTTGGGCATTCCAGACATCCATAAAAAACGCCATCGCTAGTAAATCTCTGTAGTCCTGTAATCTTCTGTGCCAAGGGGAGGATTCTTGACCACACCAATTGTGCGTAGTAGCACTGCCAGAAAAGGTGGTAGACTGTCTCATCATCTCTGCAACCTCCCCTTGGACACGCAGCCGAGTTGGTCAGTCCCCTTCGATGCTGGAATGCCCGGCATGGAAGACACTCGTGGGCACAACTCCAGGCCAGATCTTTCTGAGGATTAAAAAGATAATTAATATTTACCATTCTCCATATTTGTTTGCACTTTTGTTCACTAAAATTACTAATGGGGGCTACTAAAACATTTTCTTTTATCTTTTTTAAAACACTTTTACTATTTTGCACGTCTTCAATTCTCTTGCCTTTCAAGTTAAAAAGGTTCACAATTTTCTCTAAAATCTTGTACTGGTCAGGGAGGTTAAAAGCATACGGGGAGCTTAAAACCGTGGAGAAC
This sequence comes from Rhinoderma darwinii, assembly GCF_050947455.1. NCBI lineage: Eukaryota > Metazoa > Chordata > Amphibia > Anura > Rhinodermatidae > Rhinoderma > Rhinoderma darwinii. Next base: position 72,196 of record NW_027461730.1, on the reverse strand, counting down.
CATCCGTTCCTGTTCATAAAATAACCGGTGTTAAAACGGATAAAATATGACCAGTAGTGATCCTTAAAAACAGCGTTAAGACATGCAGTAAAAAATTTGATTAAAAGAAAGGTCTTTATGTCAGGAAAATCCTTACCACCCATTAGTTTTGGCATCATCACCTTCTCTCTCCTGAGTTTTTCCATTTTGGAGTTCCATAGAAATGTAAAACAAGCTTTATTTATTTTTTTTAATAAAATATCAGGGGGAGGGAAAACCATACTCAAATATAATAAAATCGGTAAAATCACCATTTTCATAATTAAAACTTTTCCCTCCATAGTCAGCTTTCTCAAATTCCACATACAAATCTTTTTATTAACTTTTTGTGCCACCAAGTCCCAACTGTTAAAACCATTGTTTAACTCATTGAAGGAGACCCCTAAAATCTGCACAGTCTCTGACACAGGGACTGGAATGTCCTGTAAAATCATATTGCCAATGTTTAAAATGTTACTTTTATTAAAATTGACTTTAAAACCGGAGGAGCAACAAAACTTATAGATCTGTCTTAAAGTTGTTTGTAGTGATAGGGTGTCCCTACACAGTACCGCGACATCATCCATGTACCCCACTACCTTTGCCTCTAGTCCCCCCCCGCCCGGCAGGGGGACTCCACGTATCTGTTTGCTTTTCCTCAAGGTGCACAGTAGAGGCTCAATTGCACAAATAAAAAGTAGTGGGGACAAGGGACACCCCTGCTTCACTCCGGAATTTAAAAGGACATCCTGTGTTTTAAAACCTTTGACTAAAATCTTGCTAGTGCAGTTGTCATAAAAGGCCTTCAGAGACTGTATAAAACCTTCCGGTATACCCATTTTCTCTAAAACCTTAAAAAGATAAAAGTGTGACACTCTGTCAAAGGCTTTCTCAAAGTCGATTGTTAAAACTGCCATTTTGCCTTTCCTCTCCTTTGTGTCATTAATAACATCTTTTAAAAGGTTCAGGTTATCCCATATGCTCCTCCCGGGTATCCCACAGACCTGGTTGGAGTGAATTATTTTGTTTACGACTGCTTTTAATCTATTTGCACAAATTTTAGCCATTATCTTGTAGTCGCAATTTAGCAGTGTAATTGGTCTCCAGTTTTTAATGTCGGTTTTGTCCCCCTTTTTGTACAGCAGGGACACCTCACCTTTCTTCCAGGACCCCGGGAGGGCTTTTGTTCTAAAAACTTGTGTAAAAAGAGAGTGGAGATCTTCCTTTAAAACACCGTAAAATAGAACATAAAACTCTATGGGTATACCATCAGGACCAGGGACTTTACCTGTTTTAAAACTCTTGGTAGTTTCTAAAATTTCTTGTTCTGAAATCTCCTGTAATAAAAAGTTTTGGGAGACAGGATCTAAAACAGCATCAACCTCCTTCAATGAGTCATTCATAAAAGCATTGTCAATGTTTTTAACATTAAAAAGATCCGCATAAAACCCATGTACCTTTTTTAAAATATTTTGGGTATTTGTTTCACCTTCAATATTATCCAACAGGGTATGCTTATCATTGATTTTCTTAAAAAAGTACCTGGAGCAGGTCTCGTTCTCCTCAAGATGTTTTACCTTACAGCGAAAGATTATTTCCTTTCCCCTCTGCTCCAGGCACTGGGAGATCTCTTTTTTAATCTCAATGATCTCCTTGTCCACCAGCATACCCTGTTCTCTGAATTTATATTGGGTCTGCAGACGGGTATTTAAATTTGCATAAAATTTGCATTTCTCTTTTGCTTTTCTCATCCCAATCTTAATAAAAAAATCTCTTATTTTAACTTTCATTTTTTCCCACCAGGTGACGATGGGCATATTGGGATGTCTTACCCGTCTGCAGCCTTTGTAAAAGGTAATAAAATCAGCTAAAATTTGCGGATCTTCTAAAAGGGATACGTTTAATTTCCAGGCTTTTTTCGGAGTTCTTCTTTGGTTATCACATTTCACTTTAAAATACAATAACTTATGGTCAGAAAAGACGTTTGGGTTAATATCACATTTAAAAGGCAGTATTTGATAAGAGCAGAAGATAAAATCAATCCTGGAGCTGCAGGTCACGTTGCTCCAGGTAACGCCGGCCTCTTCACATAAATCCCTGTTACATTTTTTAAAAACATCGGTGAGTTTAAAATCAGTAACAATATCTTTTAAAATTGACGAGGTCTTGTCGTAGTTCCTGCTTACTGAATTAGAGAACCGGCGTTCCCCCTTTAAAATACAATTAAAATCACCCGCTAAAACAAGTGGTTCTGAATCATTAATAAAAAGGGGTAAAATCTCTAGCATTCTAGCTCTTTCATTTCTCTCAGGAGAACCATAAAAGTTTAAAAACTGCCATTTAATACCGTCTATAAAAGCTTTGACCATTAAAATTCTGCCTGGTAAAATTTCATAAAAACTGTCAATTAAAACGTTCCCTTTAAATAAAATGGCGACACCTGCGGCTTTAGATTCGTTAGACCCGGACCACACCGAAGGTCCGAGTCTCCAATCTCTTTCATATTTTTTATAGTCCATGCGATGTGGGATGCAGCATTCCTGTAGGAAAAAAACTGACGCGGTAAGAATAGAGAGGTAATCAAACAGGGCAGCTCTTCTTGTCTTAGAATGCACGCTTCTTACATTTAAGGAAAGACCACATAACTCAGCCATGAGGAAAAGGGAGAGAGACAGTCTTTATAATCTTACCCGAGGTGGCCTCAGCAGTCCTCCGCATCGCCAGAGACCCCACTAGGACTCTCATAACCTTCGATTCTGGAGTCCACGGAAAAAATAGAGAAGGTAGGAGAGGAACTCCCATCACTTAGCTGACCCCCCGCCAAACCTGAGGCACTAATCATGAAAGGATCCCATATGGACTCCACGGGCAATATTTCATCTGCAGGAGCTTTTTTGGCAGCGACCTCCCCTTCGATAGGGGCAGGAATTGCGCTCCCTGACGTCTCTGGGACCTCCGTCACCTCGGAGGCAGCTGTCCGTGTATCCCCCAACTGGCTAGAAGGGGGTGGACCTTTAGTTGTCACTTTCGGGGGCACGTCCAGTGGTTTCCCTGCCTTCGCCAATGCAGGTACTTCCATCGGCACCCCCGCTGCCACCTCCGAGTACGCCCTACGTCGCTTGTGTGTCGCTGCCGCTCCGCCCGGGTCCTCTGCCTCAGGTACAGGCTGACCCAGCATCTCTTGCGGACCAGTAGGATCAGCTTCATCCGAACTACCCGTCTCCCCAGTTTCCTGGGGGGGCTTTTTCGTCCGCTGATCACTGGATCGACGCTTGTTCCGTCTCTGCTCTTTTGGGTCACCTGTTTGGGGGGGTCTGCTAGAGGTATCCATCTCATCCTGACCTTCTCCTTGGGGTTCCTCTCCTTCTGGGGGTACGATCTGGCCTGCTGGCTGCTCGGGACGCCTCGGCCGGACCTCGGGTTGTTCCGATCTGTGGGGACAAAATGCAAAAAGGTGACCAACTCGGCTGCAATATCGACACCTTTTCCCCAGAGGGCAAGTTTTGGCCTCGTGCTCAGAGCTGCCACAGTTCCTACAGGTGCTCTCGCAGGACTCATTGGTGTGACCGTACTTTTGGCATTTCCTACAGAATGGAGGCATCCCTGAAAAATAAAAGTCTCCTGCCATATCTCCTAATTTAAAACGTGCTGGCGGCAGCATTATCCCTCCTGTAAAATTGGCATCTCTGTAGCATGTCACTAGAAATCTCCATTTAGAGGTCCAGACCCCAACCTCATTCATGACTTTGCCAATACACTTTACCGTTTTAAAATAGGGGGATAAAAAGGACATCACATCTTTTACGTCAGCAAATGGGCAGTACATCTTAATAACAATCATTTTTGTGATGTCCAAAACATGCTCGTAAAAATCCACTCCGTCCAGTCTCGGGTCCTTTTTTACTGCATATGCCGCCAGCAGATCTTGGAATACTCCATTCTGTATAAATGTGATGTCATAGGTTCTTCTTCTTGGGTAGTCCTGCACTGCCAAAATCTCCCTCTTTTGGACATTGAAAATGCCAACAAGCACGGTCTCCACCACGAATTTCAAGCCGCAAGTCGTCGCCTTCTCCTCCGAAAGAATAACTCGCACGGTATTCTTAATCCGGGCATACGCCGGTATGTCACCTGGATTTTCATCCATAGTGAATCTTTTATTTTTTTGGAATAGTCACGCCACCCGTTGGTGACGTAACGTCTACGCAGCCTCCCCTTTTCGGCCGAAGCCTACACGGGGGTATGTGGATCGCAACTCGTTGCTCAGGACTAAGCCTCTCTCCCAAATAGCAGCACGGGGGTGAAGTCCAGGCGAACCTGGACGATCCCCCGAGGCCGAGAGAGAGGGTACCTGAGCACCTCCTAACCAAGACCAGGCAGCACTGACTACAAGTAATCAGAACTACACTTGATCTCAGCCAGAAGGCCGAGAAGCGATAACCCGAACGGGCCGCGCGTTGACCGAGCCTGCCCAATACTGCTGTTCACCCCTTGCAGCGATTCAGCCTACTCCTAGGCAATTCCATGGGGCCCTGCAGGCTCACACACACTCACAGCTACTAAGCGGGAGGTGAATAAAGGCCGGAGAGGAAGCAAGACAGGATTTGCTTCTTTTGCTTGCACCACAATGCAGTGCTGAAAGAGGAGGAATCGACATAAAAACGCCTTCCTGGCAACGCCCAAATGCCCTCCTGCCGTGCAAACACTGGCAGCAGCAGCAGCAGCAGCAGCAAGTGCATGCCCACTGCCACCCCTTCTCCTTTCACACCTTGTATCAGCTTTAATCCAGTCCAGTGCTGCCTGCTGAGCAGCACTGACCAACACTGCCTGGGCCCAGGCTTTTATCTCTGAGGCCCCATTATGATGTCAGAAAGCTGGCTCTGGCTCCTGAGGTCTCCACTATGACACGTGCAAAGTTCCGTCTGAACTTTATATAAGACGGTGCGGCTCAGTCAGTCACTCAGTGTTGCCTGAGAGGGCAACACTGCAACAGCCGGCCCCCAGGCTGTCTTTTTTTTGCACAGCTAGTTGCCTCCAGGAGGCCACAAGAGGGAGACAAGGGACTGCAAAATGGAAAATAGGCATCCACCAACTTTACAGACAACTTGTTCTCCTTGCTCCTACAACCTCCATCCTTGCACAGTTTGTTATTCTTCCAGGTAACATAGTAACAAATCCAAATTGCTGCTCTCTTTGTAGGCAAGCAAGGGTTTGTTGCAACTGCAATTCTTACTTCTTCTTGAAATGTAGGGACCACAGTACATTCCATCACATCCATCTAGTGTACACAGGTAGGTCCATTGTGACGGGCGGGCGGGCGGGCTGGCTGCTTTAATGGCTGTTTGCTGTTCCCCTACTCCACTCCACTATTTGACTATGGTGCTGCATCAATCAGTGGCTGGCTCAGGTGCAGCTCTTTAACCTACCTAGGAGGGAGGGCGGAGAGAAGACAAGGAAGGTGAATGAGCTGTTCCAATGTGAAATGCCGGAAACACAGAAACACAGACGACACAAAACAAGAGGTGGCAATGTATTAATTAATTGCATTTAATAAATTAGCTCATTATCACACATGACTGTACAAATGCATTGTCCAACAGGTGTTGAAATAATGGGATTAAAAGGGGAGATCCCATCCGAAAGACAAAAACAATGGCAAACACAAAAAGCACTTTTGGAATCTGATTTTAGTAAACACATAAGGAAAGGGTGCACCGGTCCTGGAAATACTGCAATACCAGGTCAATGCGTGGAGTGGACAGAGCAAGCTCTATTTCCATCTCCCTGTTCTAAAAATCCATTTAATATATGGTCCCCAGATAGGGGACGTATCAGATATTAAACTGATAAGAACAGATTTTTTTAAGTTGACTACCCCAACTTTGGGGGTAACCGTTTATTTAAAATTTTTCAGGTTTTACAATAAATTAACATTTTTCAACATTTTTACAGGGATTCAAATTTTATAACAATGGTTAAAAAATAAATACAAATTGTCAGATTAAAATCATACAATTTATAAAAGGGCACTTGGTGGCATCATATTATAGAATTCCATTCGCTAAAAAACCATTTTCTACTTAAAACAGGAGAGAATTTTTTGTCTAAAAGATAATACTTGTGCATTTCATAAAAACAAATTCCTAAAATATCATTCACAGATAAAATTTCATGTTTGAATAAAAGAATATTCCTGGCCGCCCACAGAGCTGCTTTAACGCAGTTAGTAATCTTCCATGCCATAATTTTCTGAGTCCTTGTTGGGCACTCCAGACATCCGTAAAAAACGCCTTCACTTGTAATTCTCTTTATTCCGGTTATCTTCTTCATCAAGGGGAGGATTTTTGTCCATATAAGTTGTGAAAAATAACATTGCCAAAAGAGATGTAAGACTGTCTCGTCATCGCGGCATCCTCCCCTTGGACACGCAGCCGAGTTGGTCAGTCCCTTTCGATGCTGGAATGCCCGGCATGGAAGACACTCGTGGGCGCAGCTCCAGGCCAGATCCTTCTGTGAATTAAAAATGAATTTAGCATTAACCATGCTCCAGATAATTTTGCATTTGTTTTCATTAAAATTGCTAATGGGGGCTATTAAAACATTTTCTTTTATTTCCTTTAAAACATATTTACTATTTTTTACATCTTCTATTCTTTTGTCTTTTAGGTTAAAAAGGTTCACTATTTTTTCTAAAATCTTATACTGGTCTGGCAGGTTAAAAGCATATGGCGAGCTTAAAACCGTAGAGAACCATCCGTACCTCCTCATAAAATAGCCAGTGTTAAAACGGATAAAATAAGACCAGTAGTGTTCCTTAAAAACAGTATTAAGACACAGTGTAAAAAAATGGATTAAAAGAAATGCTTTTATATTTGGAAAATCTTTACCACCCATTAGCTTTGGTAACATCACTTTTTCTCTCCTGAGCTTCTCCATCCTAGAATTCCATAAAAATGTAAAACATGCCTTGGTAATCTTTTTTAATAAAATATCAGGGGGAGGGAAAACCATACTTAGATATAATAAAATTGGTAAAATCACCATTTTTGTGATTAAAATTTTTCCCTCCATTGTCAGTTTTCTAAGATTCCATAAACAAATTTTCTTATTAACTTTTTGTGCCACCAAGTCCCAACTGATAAAACCATTGTTTGACTCATTGAAGGAGACCCCTAAAATCTGTACAGACTCCGACACAGGGACTGGAATGTCCTGTAAAATCATATTGCCAATATTTAAAATATTACTTTTATTAAAATTGACTTTAAAACCGGAGGAGCAGCAAAATTGGTATATCTGTTGTAATGCTTTTTGCAGTGACGGGGCGTCCCTGCACAGGACCGCGACATCATCCATGTACCCCACTACTTTTGCCTCTAGTCCCCCCCCGCCCGGCAGGGGGACTCCACATATCTGCCTGTCATTCCTCAATCTGCAGAGTAGAGGCTCGATCGCACATATAAAAAGTAGTGGGGACAAGGGACACCCCTGCTTCACTCCGGAGTTTAAAAGGACATCCTGTGTCTTAAAACCCTTTACTAAAATCTTGCTCGTACAATTTTCATAAAAGGCCTTCAGAGACTGTAAAAAGCCTTCTGGTATACCCATCTTTTCTAAAACCTTAAAAAGATAAAAATGTGATACTCTATCAAAGGCTTTCTCGAAATCTATGGATAAAACCGCCAATCTGCCTTTTCTCTCCTTCGTATCACCAATAGCATCTTTTAAAAGGTTTAAATTGTCCCATATGCTCCTCCCAGGTATCCCACAGACTTGGTTGGAGTGGACGATTTTCTCTATAACAGCCTTTAGCCTATTCGCGCAAATCTTGGCCATTATTTTGTAGTCTGTGTTTAGTAAGGTGATAGGCCTCCAGTTTTTAATATCTGTTTTGTCCCCCTTTTTATAAAGCAGGGACACCTCACCTTTCTTCCAGGACCCCGGGAGGGCTTTTGTTCTAAAAACTTGAGTAAAAAGGGAATAGAGATCCTCTTTTAAAACTCCATAAAATGTGACATAAAACTCTATGGGTATACCATCAGGGCCAGGGACTTTACCTGTTTTAAAACTCTTGATGGTATCTAAAATCTCCTGTTCCGTAATATCCTGTAATAAAAAATCTTTGGAGACAGGATTTAAAACAGCGTCAACCTCCTTCAATGAGTCGTTCATCAAATCAACATTAACAAGCTTTATATTAAAAAGATCCGCATAAAATCTGTGTACCTTTTTTAAAATATTGTCAGTGTTTGTATCTCCATCAACATTGTCTAACAGGGTATGCTTATCGTTAATTTTCTTAAAAAAGTACCTGGAGCAGGTCTCATTTTCCTCGAGGTGTTTCATTTTTGAACGAAAGACAATTTCCTTACCTCTCTGCTCCAGGCACTGGGAGATCTCCTTCCTAATCTCCATAATCTCCTCCTCCACCTGCATACCCTGTTCTCTGAACTTGTATTGGGTCTGCAGACGGGTATTCAAATTAGCAAAAAAATCCTGTTTTTCTTTTGCTTTTCTCCTTCCGATTTTTATGAAAAAGTCTCTTATTTTTATTTTTATTTTCTCCCACCATGAGACTATGGACATATTTGGATGTCTTACCCGTCTGCAGCCCTTATAAAAGGTAATAAAATCAGATAAAATTTGCGGATCATCTAAAAGGGAAACGTTCATTTTCCAGGCTTTTTTGACAGTATTTTTCCCAATATCATTTTTAACTTTAAAATACAATAATTTATGATCAGATAAAACATTGGGATTAAGATCACATTTAAAAGGCAGTACTTGATAAGAGCAGAATATAAAATCGATCCTGGAGCTACAGTTCACATTGCTCCAGGTGACGCCGGCCTCTGCAGATAAATTGCTGTTACATTTCTTAAAAACATCAGTAAGTTTAAAATCAGTAACTATATCTTTTAATAATGAGGAGGTTTTGTCATAATTCCTGCTTACTGAGTTAGAGAACCGGCGTTCCCCCTTTAAAATACAATTAAAATCACCCGCTAAAACAAGTGGCTCTGAATCGTTTAAAAAAAGGGGTAAAATCTCTAGCATTCTAGCTCTTTCATTCTTGTCCGAGGACCCATAAAAATTTAAAAACTGCCATCTAATACCGTCTATAAAAGCTTTGACCAATAAAATTCTACCTGGTAAAATTTCATTAAAACTGTCAATTAAAACGTTCCCTTTAAATAAAATGGCGACACCTGCGGCTCTGGAATCATTAGACCCGGACCACACTGAAGGTCCGAGTCTCCAGTCTTCCTTATATTTGTTGTAGTTCGTGCGATGTGGGATACAGCATTCCTGTAGGAAAAAAACGGTGGCGGAAAAAATAGAAAGATAGTCAAACAGGGCAGCTCTTCTCGTCTTAGAATGCACGCTCCTAACATTTAAGGAAATGCCACCTAACTCTGCCATGAGGAAAAGGGAAAAGAGACAGTCTTATGTAATCTTACCCGAGGTGGCCTCAGCAGTCCTCGGCGTTACCAGAGACCTCACTCGAACTCTCATCGCCCTCCGACTTCAAACCGACTGTATAAGTTGAGGAGATTGGAGAGGAACTCATGTCAGACAGCTGACCCCCCGCCATACCTGAGGCACTTATCGCAAATGGGTCCCAGATGGACTCCACGGGCAAGGTTTCTGGAGCATATTGTATGGCAGCCTCCTCCCCTACGATAGGGGCAGGAAACGCACTCGCGGCCGTTTCCGGGACTTCTGTCACCTCAGAGGTAGCTATGCTTGTCTCCCCCAACTGGCGAGAAGGGGGGAGACCTTCAGCTGGTGCTTCCGGGGGCGCGTCAACTGGTTTCCCTGCTTTCGCTCTAGCAGGTACTCCCATCGGCACCCCCGCTGCCACCTCTGAGTACGCCCTACGCCTTTTAGTCCTTGCTGCCGCTCCGCCCGGGTCCTCTGCCTCAGGTACAGGCTGACCCAGCACCTCCTGCGGCCCAGGCGGATCAGCTTCATCCGAACTACCCATCTCCTCCGTTTCCTGAGGGGGCTTTTTCGTCCGCTGATCACTGGCTCTTCTCTTAAACCGCCTTTGCTCCTTTGGGTCACCTGTTTGGGGGGTTCTGCTGGAGGTGTCCATGTCATCTGCCTCTTCACCTCTTGGTTCCTCTCCTTGTGCGGGGGCGATCTGGCCTGCTGGCTGCTCTGGACGCCTCGGCCGGACCTCGGGTTGTTCCGATCTGTGGGGACAAGTAGCATATAGATGACCAACTCGGCTGCAAAAACGACACCTTTTCCCCAGAGGGCAAGTTTTGGCCTCGTGCTCAGAGCTGCCACAGTTCCTACAGGTGCTTTCGCAGAACTCTTTGGTGTGACCGTACTTTTGACATTTTCTACAGAATGGAGGCATTCCTGTATAAAAAAGATCTCCTGCCATATCACCTAATTTAAAGCGTGCTGGCGGCAACATTATCCCCCCTGCTGTATTGGCATCTCTATAACAAGTTACTAAAAATCTCCACTTTGACGTCCAAACTCCAACTTCGTTCATTATTTTGCCAATACATTTTACACTTTTGAAATAGGGGGATAAAAAGGACATCACATCTTTTAAATCAGCAAACGGGCAGTACATTTTTATCACAATCATCTTAGTGATGTCCAACACATGTTCGTAAAATTCAATACCGTCCAGTCTCGGATCGTTTTTTACCATGTATGCCGCCAGCAGATCTTGGAACACTCCATTCTGTACAAAAGTTATGTCGTATGTTCTTCTCCTAGGATAGTCTTGTACCGCCAATATCTCCCGCTTCTGAATGTTGAAAATGCCAACAAGCACGGTCTCCACCAAGAACTTCAGGCCGCAGGTCGTCGCCTTCTCTTCTGATACAATTACACGGATTGTATTCTTTATCCGGGCATACGCCGGTATCTCACCAGGACTTTCGTCCATGGTGAGGGGTTTTCAAGGAAAGTTACGCCACCCGTTGGTGACGTAACGTCTACGCAGCTTTTCCCCTTTTCGGCCGAAGCCTACACGGGGGATATGTGGATCGCAACTCGTTGCTCAGGACTAAGCCTCTCTCCCAAATAGCAGCACGGGGGTGAAGTCCAGGCGAACCTGGACGATCCCCCGAGGCCGAGAGAGAGGGTACCTGAGCACCTCCTAACCAAGACCAGGCAGCACTGACTACAAGTAATCAGAACTACACTTGATCTCAGCCAGAAGGCCGAGAAGCGATAACCCGAACGGGCCGCGCGTTGACCGAGCCTGCCCAATACTGCTGTTCACCCCTTGCAGCGATTCAGCCCACTCCTAGGCATTTCCATGGGGCCCTGCAGGCTCACACACACTCACAGCTACTAAGCGGGAGGTGAATAAAGGCCGGAGAGGAAGCAAGACAGGATTTGCTTCTTTTGCTTGCACCACAATGCAGTGCTGAAAGAGGAGGAATCGACATAAAAACGCCTTCCTGGCAACGCCCAAATGCCCTCCTGCCGTGCAAACACTGGCAGCAGCAGCAGCAGCAGCAGTAAGTGCATGCCCACTGCCACCCCTTCTCCTTTCACACCTTGTATCAGCTTTAATCCAGTCCAGTGCTGCCTGCTGAGCAGCACTGACCAACACTGCCTGGGCCCAGGCTTTTATCTCTGAGGCCCCATTATGATGTCAGAAAGCTGGCTCTGGCTCCTGAGGTCTCCACTATGACACGTGCAAAGTTCCGTCTGAACTTTATATAAGACGGTGCGGCTCAGTCAGTCACTCAGTGTTGCCTGAGAGGGCAACACTGCAACAGCCGGCCCCCAGGCTGTCCTTTTTTTGCACAGCTAGTTGCCTCCAGGAGGCCACAAGAGGGAGACAAGGGACTGCAAAATGGAAAATAGGCATCCACCAACTTTACAGACAACTTGTTCTCCTTGCTCCTACAACCTCCATCCTTGCACAGTTTGTTATTCTTCCAGGTAACATAGTAACAAATCCAAATTGCTGCTCTCTTTGTAGGCAAGCAAGGGTTTGTTGCAACTGCAATTCTTACTTCTTCTTGAAATGTAGGGACCACAGTACATTCCATCACATCCATCTAGTGTACACAGGTAGGTCCATTGTGACGGGCGGGCGGGCGGGCTGGCTGCTTTAATGGCTGTTTGCTGTTCCCCTACTCCACTCCACTATTTGACTATGGTGCTGCATCAATCAGTGGCTGGCTCAGGTGCAGCTCTTTAACCTACCTAGGAGGGAGGGCGGAGAGAAGACAAGGAAGGTGAATGAGCTGTTCCAATGTGAAATGCCGGAAACACAGAAACACAGACGACACAAAACAAGAGGTGGCAATGTATTAATTAATTGCATTTAATAAATTAGCTCATTATCACACATGACTGTACAAATGCATTGTCCAACAGGTGTTGAAATAATGGGATTAAAAGGGGAGATCCCATCCGAAAGACAAAAACAATGGCAAACACAAAAAGCACTTTTGGAATCTGATTTTAGTAAACACATAAGGAAAGGGTGCACCGGTCCTGGAAATACTGCAATACCAGGTCAATGCATGGAGTGGACAGAGCAAGCTCTATTTCCATCTCCCTGTTCTAAAAATCCATTTAATATATGGTCCCCAGATAGGGGACGTATCAGATATTAAACTGATAAGAACAGATTTTTTTTTTTTTTTTTTTTTTTTTATTAAACCATTCAGGTTTTTTTGAATAAAACCGAGAACTGTAGTTGTTCAAACCACCTCTCTATTTTTCAAAAAATCTCATCACTCTGGTTCATTATTTTATTTTTCCATCAAATACAAGATAAATCAAACAAAATTCCTCAAACTAAATACCTCCATTTTAACATTCGCCATATCCCTTCCGCATCCATACCTCTTTCTAGATCCCATTTATAATAAAAATACAATTTAGCCAATACCATACTAACCACATCCTCCATCTCAAATACTTCTCTTTTATACACATTCAAATTCCTCGTATTCCACAATACTTCTTTCACACAAGTCAGAAAAATCCACAACACTCTATCCTTTTCACTACCCAAACTACACAAACCAAACAAGACAATTTCATACGTCAAAACCTTCAAACCAGTCAATTCTTCACACAACCCACTCAACTTTTTCCAAACATCCTTTGCATGCTTACACGACCAAAACACATGACTCACATCCTCATCATCCCCACAACCTTCTCTCGGACACCTTTCAGACGCAACCAAACCTCTTCTTTTCTGAACACTCCTTACAGGCAACACTCCATGTACCGACATCCATAACAAATCTTTCTGCTTATTTGACACATCATACGTAACAATCTTCTTCCACACAGACTTAGACTCCATCGAATTCAAACCATTTACAGAACACATCACATTATTCATACACATACTTCTCACAACATTCTTTTCTCTCAAAAATCTCTCCATTCTTACATCCTCTAGCTGGAACTTTTTGATAAATTTTTCTACATACAAATACCACCCCGTGCACTGGAAAGCAATTGGTTTACATAAATTTCTTTTTTCCCAACTTAGACGCTGAATCACCGTTCCAGCTAGATACTTAGACATTCTGGAAGCCTTGGATTCCTTAAATAAAAGCTCTACAAAAAAACGTACACAATTAATTCCAATGAAAATCTCCAAATTTGGGAAATCAAGGCCTCCATTACGTCTGCTTTTCATTAGAATTTCTCTCCTTGCCTTCTCAATCCCGCTCCCCCATAGAAAAAGGAACAAAACTCTATTCACTTTTTTTAACATAGCAACAGCAGGAGGAAAAACCAGAGCAACATATAAAATCATAGGTAGAATAATACTTTTGACAATTAAAACCTTCCCCGAAAAAGAAAGATCCCTCATTCTCCACATTTCCAACTTTCTCACAATCCTACCACCTAACTCATCCCAACTTTCTTTCCCTTTCAGCTCATCATCAAACACAATACCCAAAATTTTCACACCATTCACCTGTTCCATATCAGAATCACACACTCGCTCATTACTGAAAAAAATTTTAAATTTGCTCTTACCCCAATTTATTTTAAAAGCAGACGCAATACAAAACATATTTACAATCAACTTCACTCTGGACATATCATACACTGAATCACACAATACACAAATATCATCCATATATCCCAAAGCTTTCACACGCTTTCCATCACACCCGGGCACCACCAAACCTTTCACAACCTTATCATTTCTAATCATTTGCAACAATGGTTCAATCGCACAAATAAAAAGGATGGGAGACAACGGACAACCCTGTCGCACACCAGACATAATACTAAATGATTCTGAAAAAAACCCATTCACCTGCACACAACTCTTTGCATTCGCATATAATTTCTTCAACAAACTCACAAACTGAACCGGAAAACCCATTCTCCCTAATACTTTGAACAAAAACACATGCGCCACACGATCAAACGCTTTCTCAAAATCTAACGCACACACAATCACCTTCTTATTCCGACCCTTACAATCCTCAAGCATGTCCCGCACCAACGCCACATTTTCATGCAATTTCCTTTTCGGTACCGCACATACCTGATCCTCATCAATCACACACCCAATCACATCTCTCATACGATTCGCAATCAGCTTGGCAAAAATTTTATAATCCGTATTAAGCAAAGTAATTGGTCGCCAGTTTTCTAACCGTCTCTTATCTCCTTTTTTATGCAACAAAACTACCATACCCTTCTTCATCACATCACACATATTAGTCCCAGAAAACAACACTCTCATAACATCTATAACATCCTTCCCAATTATATCCCAATATTTCCCATAGAAATCAGCTGGTATTCCATCGATCCCTGGAGACTTATTTTTAGCCATACTTCCCACCACATCTTTTACTTCACCATCCATAATCTCACCAAGCAAAAACGCACATTCACTTTCAGGAACAAAATTACACACAATATCCAAAAACTCCTCATCATCACCCAAATCACATTTCTTCACATCATACAGTTTTTTATAAAAATCAGACACCACATCAATCACATCCTTACCAAACACCTCTTTATCATCCTTATCCAATAACACATTCATTCCACTTTTTCCACCACACATTTTTTTAAAGAAAAATCTAGTGCATTTCTCGTGATTATCTCTAACCTCCACCTTAGACCTAAATATTATTTCTTTCCCTTTCTCACGAAACCACTCCTTAATATCTTTTTTTGTTTTTTCTAAATCGTGTCTTACATCCATACCCAAATTTTTACATTGATGAAGGAACGTCATCCGCATATTAAAGCGTGAATATTGCAATCTTTTCCTTCTCGCTCTTCTATATCCTATCTGTCTAAAAAACCCACCAATCTTTTT
Source organism: Rhinoderma darwinii (assembly GCF_050947455.1). Lineage (NCBI taxonomy): Eukaryota > Metazoa > Chordata > Amphibia > Anura > Rhinodermatidae > Rhinoderma > Rhinoderma darwinii. The sequence continues at coordinate 56,865 of NW_027461730.1, read as the reverse complement.
TTTCACCCATACCCACCATTCACACACATTAGAGAAAGAACTTTTCTTCCTAACCCAAAACCCATATTTTTTCCCAAACCTAGTTTTTACCCTTTCATCACTCAGAAAACTGACATTCATCTTCCATACCCCTCTACCATAAAAGAAATTATTTATAACAAAAACCCCCAACAAACACTCGTGATCTGAAAACCACACTCTCTCCTGCGCATAATCGACACATTTCATTGCTGAAGTAGAAAAAAAGAAAAAGTCCAGACGAGAATCCGTTCTTCCGTCATCGGCATGGTAAGTAAATGGACCTGGTTTCCTGGTGACAGCGTCCTGCAAAGCAAAGTCCTGCAAAATTTTATTCCACAAACTTCCGGTAGCGTCCACATTAGACTCTGTGGATCCAGCTCGGGCCTGCTTCTCCAAGATACAGTTAATATCACCGACAATAATAACAGGAACTTTACCATGTAGAAAAAATTTTAAACTATCAAAAAGTGCCAACCTATCAGATTTCACAGCATGGCCATAGATATTGATAAGCCTAAACTGCCATCCCTTATAGGATAGTAACACACAGACACATCTTCCTTCCTGAATGATTTGAGTCTGTTTGATGACAAACTCATTATTTTTGAAGAGAATGCCAATTCCATCATTCCTATTTGTGGAAGAAAAGGACCAAATTGCTTCCCCAAACTTCCATTCTTCTTTCCTAGGCATTTTTGATAAACCACATTCTTGTACGCAAACAATGTCACTGCCCTTAGAGGCCAAAAAGTCCAGGACTGCAGCACGCTTGTGAGCAGAGGAGAACACCCGTACATTTTGTGAGACAATCTTTAATCTCAAAGACATGCGGGCATAGTATGGTTAGTGGAAAAGAAAGCCATGAGAAAACCAGAACATATCACGTCCCAGGGAAATACATAGCTCTTTCCAGATTCGCCACATTGGCTTCACTGAGGAAACCTTCCCCAGGAGAGCTGGGTACTTCTGAGGCCACATCAGATGACTTAGGGCTACAACTAGAGTCACTGTCCAGCAATGAGAAAGGATTTGCATGAGCAGAATCTTCCAACAAACCTATCTTCAGTCTCTTCACCGCCTTTCCAGACTTCCCCCTTTTTGATACAACTTTGTGGAAAATTTCCGCACTAGTGGCACTAGGCATCCTGGCCTCCTTCTCGTCCTCCTCCGATATTGACCACTCCACTTTAGCTGAGTCTTCCGTTTTTGACTCTGGGCTAGAGAAAGACAAAATTTGCATACTTGCACCATTATCAGGGTATGCACACCCACTAGGTGGCGCTGTGTCTTCACCTTCCATAGGTATAACCACAGGTGTCTCATCAACAGTTGGCTCTGCTGGAGGGACCACACCCAACTCCATGCTATCAGTATGTGAGGTTAGAACCTCTCCTAATCCAGCTTTCCCAGGGTCCTGAGAAGCAGCCACAGAAACACTGCCAGCAGGCTCTGAAATTACATCAGAAGAGGCAGCAAGGGAACCTGTTGTTCTCACCTGTCTGCCCCATGTCCTTCTCTCTTGCCCTAAGAAGGGAAACACCTTTGGGCATTTTCTACAGGTATGACCAGGCAAACCACAAATGTCACACCTGGATGGGGAAATACATGCACTAGCCTCATGTCCTGTTTCTTTACAATTCCTGCATACCTTGCCTTTGCATGCATCTTTGGTATGCCCGTAGGAAAAACATGATCTACAAAAGCATGGCATATCTTGGTAGTAAAGATATCCCTTATTACCACCAATTGAAAAATTAGCAGGAGGATTCATCACTCCTCCAATACAGCTGGAGTCAGGTTTCAGCCTGACCCAGTACTTGATATCACCATTGAAAACTCCCCATAGATTCTTCTGCTCCACACCACCTCTAACATGGGTACAGTAGTGAGCTAAAAAGGCCCTAACCAGCCTTCTATCCAGAAATGGGTTATACATGTGGATTGTGATACATTTCTCCACTGCTGAAAAAAGAGGTTGCACTTCAATAGATGTTAAAGCCTCATGCATGTGTTTCTCCTTGAGCAACTGAAAAACATTTAGACAGTAGGCGGCCTCAAAAAAGGATACGTCATACGTAGAAATATTACTGAAAGCTTGGATACAGAATACCTCTACCAACTTAACTCCAGCCAGGTCCAGAAGGATGTTCTCAATGATGTGCCCAGTATCCACTTCGTCTCTCCTCTGCTCATTTACCACAAAACGAATAGTATTCCGCACAGCTGCCATCTTGATATGGAATGCCCAACGGCACGGTGATCGCTCCCAAAAACGTCGGAGAGGACTCCACGAAAGACCGAACCCCCGGCCCAGACCAGGCAATAAACCTGATCTGAGCCAAAAGGCCGAGAAGCGATAACCCGAACGGGCCGCGCGTTGACCGAGCCTGCCCAATACTGCTGTTCACCCCTTGCAGCGATTCAGCCTACTCCTAGGCAATTCCATGGGGCCCTGCAGGCTCACACACACTCACAGCTACTAAGCGGGAGGTGAATAAAGGCCGGAGAGGAAGCAAGACAGGATTTGCTTCTTTTGCTTGCACCACAATGCAGTGCTGAAAGAGGAGGAATCGACATAAAAACGCCTTCCTGGCAACGCCCAAATGCCCTCCTGCCGTGCAAACACTGGCAGCAGCAGCAGCAGCAGCAGTAAGTGCATGCCCACTGCCACCCCTTCTCCTTTCACACCTTGTATCAGCTTTAATCCAGTCCAGTGCTGCCTGCTGAGCAGCACTGACCAACACTGCCTGGGCCCAGGCTTTTATCTCTGAGGCCCCATTATGATGTCAGAAAGCTGGCTCTGGCTCCTGAGGTCTCCACTATGACACGTGCAAAGTTCCGTCTGAACTTTATATAAGACGGTGCGGCTCAGTCAGTCACTCAGTGTTGCCTGAGAGGGCAACACTGCAACAGTCGGCCCCCAGGCTGTCTTTTTTTTGCACAGCTAGTTGCCTCCAGGAGGCCACAAGAGGGAGACAAGGGACTGCAAAATGGAAAATAGGCATCCACCAACTTTACAGACAACTTGTTCTCCTTGCTCCTACAACCTCCATCCTTGCACAGTTTGTTATTCTTCCAGGTAACATAGTAACAAATCCAAATTGCTGCTCTCTTTGTAGGCAAGCAAGGGTTTGTTGCAACTGCAATTCTTACTTCTTCTTGAAATGTAGGGACCACAGTACATTCCATCACATCCATCTAGTGTACACAGGTAGGTCCATTGTGACGGGCGGGCGGGCGGGCTGGCTGCTTTAATGGCTGTTTGCTGTTCCCCTACTCCACTCCACTATTTGACTATGGTGCTGCATCAATCAGTGGCTGGCTCAGGTGCAGCTACCTACCTAGGAGGGAGGGCGGAGAGAAGACAAGGAAGGTGAATGAGCTGTACCAATGTGAAATGCCGGAAACACAGAAACACAGACGACACAAAACAAGAGGTGGCAATGTATTAATTAATTGCATTTAATAAATTAGCTCATTATCACACATGACTGTACAAATGCATTGTCCAACAGGTGTTGAAATAATGGGATTAAAAGGGGAGATCCCATCCGAAAGACAAAAACAATGGCAAACACAAAAAGCACTTTTGGAATCTGATTTTAGTAAACACATAAGGAAAGGGTGCACCGGTCCTGGAAATACTGCAATACCAGGTCAATGCGTGGAGTGGACAGAGCAAGCTCTATTTCCATCTCCCTGTTCTAAAAATCCATTTAATATATGGTCCCCAGATAGGGGACGTATCAGATATTAAACTGATAAGAACAGATTTTTTTTTTTTTTTTTTTTTTTTTTTAAAACCTTCAGGTTTGGATTAATTTTGTTTAAAAGCACTCGTTCATATCCTGTCGATACTTACTATCAGTATCCTAGATATTCTGAACGGTTCCATCCAATCATCATCAGGCTTTTTCATTTAGGTTTTTTAAATTTTCATATAACAAAAAGCAAATACAGAAATCATATCAAAAAAAATTCCACCCCTCCACTACACTCTCACCATATACCTCCACTTCAAGACCTTCCAAATCCCTTCTGCATCCACCTCCCCCAACCTTTCCTTATCTACCAAATACACTGTATACATCCTATCCAATACCATTCTCAAACATCCTTCCACAGTTACATCTTTTTTTCTAAACACATACAGGTTCCTAACATCCCACAAAACCTCTTTTATAATTGCTAGCATGACAAATAATACCCTTTGATTTTTCTCACTTATACTCGCAAGCCCAAACAAAACTATTTCCATACATAACCTATTGATCCCAACCAACTCCTTAAGTAACGGACCCATACCCCTCCAAACTCCCTGTGCCACCCCACAATTCCAAAACAGATGCACTATACTTTCGCTCCCACCACAATTCTCTCTTGGACACAAATCACTCCTCACAACTCCACGATTTTTCTGAAACTCTCTAACTGACAACCCACCATGCAAACTCTGCCATACAATCTCTCTCTGTCTATTTGTAATACCATCTGTCCTCAACCCCTTCCACACCTTACCAACACACTGACCTCTCACCATATTTATATTACATTGGACTTCCATATCTTTTATACACTTAAACACACTCTTCTTATCTTTCAAACATTCTTTCTTCACCGTGGTCAATCCAAACTTCCTCATAAAATTCTCAATAAACTCATACCATTTAGGACTCACAAACGCATACGGCTTCCTTAAATCTCTTTTTATCCATCCTATTTTTCCTAACACCTTCCCACCCAGAAATCTCACCATGCATGCAAATTTCCAATCACCTCCCAGCATCCTCTTCACTGCAAACATCACATTCACCCCTAAATACACTTCAATATTAGGAAAATTCATACCCCCATTCACCCAGTCCTTCAGCACAGTCTCCCTTCTCACTCTCTCCATTGTCGTTCCCCAGAAAAACACAAACACAATTCTATTCAATTTCCTTACAACCATATACCCCGGAGGAAACACCACAGCAAGATACAGAAAAATCGGCAAAATCACACTTTTTATCACCATTATCTTTCCTTCAAACGTCAACTCTCTCAAACTCCAAAATCTCAACTTCCTACTCACTCTTTTCTCCACATCTACCCAACTCTCACTTCCATCCAATTTTTCATCCATTTTAACCCCCAAAATTTGAATCGCACCGTCCACTCTTTTCACACCCAAGTCCTCGTTCATACCTGAACTTCCAAACCTCTTATACTCACTTTTCTTCCAATTTACCCTAAAAGCAGACGCACCACAAAACAAGGACACCAATAGTTTTGCCCTCCTCAAAACTGCAATAGAATCACACAGCACACACACATCGTCCATATACGCCAACACTTTCAGCTCTTTCCCACCACTCCCTGGAATCTGTATTCCTCTCATACACTTATCCTTCCTAATCATCTCTAATAATGGTTCTAAAGCACACACAAAGACTATAGGGGACAAAGGGCATCCCTGCCTAACACCCGAACACACCTTCACTTCTTCACTCACCCATCCGTTTATCAAAATCTTACTGCCAACACCCCTATACAACATCCTCACCATATTCACAAAGTCTCCAGGAAACCCCAACTTCACCAACACTTTAAACAGAAAATCATGCGACAACCTATCAAACGCTTTTTCAAAATCAATAGACAACACACTAACCTCTTGCTTTCTCTCCCTTGCATCCCACAACACATCTCTCAACAAACAAAGATTTTCCCCAATCCTTCTCCCAGGAATTCCACACACCTGATCCTCCCCAATCACCTGACTGATCACATCTCTCATTCTATTGGCAATCATTTTAGCAAAAATCTTATAATCCACATTCAACAAAGTTATAGGTCTCCAATTCCTTACATCCTTCTCATCCCCTTTCTTATAAATCAGCACAACCACTCCACTCTTCATACTCTCCGCCAATCTACACTTTTCCCGCATAAAAACATATATCTCAATCATATCTAGCTTAATCACATCCCACATTCTCTTATAAAACTCCACTGGCAACCCATCCTCTCCCGGAGTTCTATTCACTGACATGCTTTCAATAGCTGTTTTAACCTCTTCCTCCCCAACTCCTCTCATCAGCCTATCATACTCCACTCTCTCCACCTGCTTCTCAATCACAGCCACCACATCAGACTCCAAATCTCTATCACACTCCTTTACTGCATACAATTCTCTGTAAAACTCTTCAACCACTCTTAACACCACTTTCCCTTTTACCACATTCCCATCCTTATCATACACACATACTAAATCCTCTTTCTTCCCAATCACTTTTTTAAAAAAATATCTCGAACATTTCTCATTCTTTTCTACCTTATCCAATCTTGCTTGATACATAATTTCCTTACCCTTCTTCACCATCCATTCTTTCATATTCTTCTTAACTTCCTCAATCTTCTCATCCACCTCCCAACCATTCTTCTTCAAATTCCTCAAAAACCCCAATCTTTTATACAAGCACTCATACTTTCTCCTTCTACCAGCTGCTCTTCTATAACCCACTTTCTTAAAATATACTTTTGTCTTTTGCTTCACCCAATCCCACCACTCCAACACATCTACAAACTCTTTCTTCCTTCCACACCAACTCCCATACAAATTAGCATATTTCCCATACACCTCCTCATCTTCTAACAAATTAACATTTAATTTCCATAAACCCCTCCCACTTATACATTCCACATCCAAAACCAGTTCACACATCACACACTCATGATCTGAATATATTACCCTCATTTGCATATAATTTTTTCCCATCACACCTTTCGACACAAAACACATATCTAGTCTTGAACTATAAATACCCCTGTCTGAAAAATATGTATCTTGGGGGTCTACCCCACATAATTTTATCACATCCTTCAACTGAAAATCAAACAATATATTTTTAACCACATTACCAGACACATCCACATTTTTTCCATCAATCTCACAATTAAAGTCCCCTATCCACACAACCGGATCCTTCCCAGGCAAAAACATTTTAACTTTTTCCAACAATTCCACTCTTTCATTCTTATTAGCTGGAGCATATATATTAATTATACGAACATTCACTCTATTAAATCTCACCACCACCATCACACACCTTCCCTCCTCAATAACAGTATAACTGCAAATTTCTATTTTTTTGTTTTTGAATAGAATCCCTATACCATCATTTCTATTTTTATTAGACATTGACCATATTGCAGGCCCGTGCACCCACTCCTCCTGCCCCACCACAAAATCTAATCCACACTCTTGTACACAGATTACATCCACATTTTGGTTTGCTAGAAAATCTAGTATTAGAGCCCTTCTAGCTCTACTTCTAAACATGCGGACATTAGAAGACAAAAATTTCAAAGACATAATAAAAAAACAACCCTAAGGAAGAAATTTAAGCAGTGTCATTATTTAAGGATTTTTCCCGGGCGTATTTTGGAAGTACCTTCTCCGCCAGCGCTTGTATCCATGTGGGCCTCAAATAGAGATTCGAACGGGTTCTCCAATGAAATCTCCGCTTCCTCCTCCTTTTCAAACCGTGGCTTTTTTGCCGTTTTCCTGGGGGGGCGAAAACATTCTGCACCTGAGACAGACACTTCCCCCGCAGGAGGTTCATCTTCCTCGGAGAGAGACCAGTCAATCCTTAACGACTCCTCGATCACAGTGCTCATGGGAGATTCCACAGCTGGGCTCATCAGCACCTCCCCCATCTCCACCTGCTGCTGCACTTGAACACTTTCATTTTCATGCCTTTTTTCCGCCTCCTCAGACATCCTCAAAATTCTTGCTCCTTCCTCCCTCTTCCTATCAAGATCTATTTGGTTTCTTTGCCTTCTAGCTTCCTCTTGCTTCTTCCTTTCTTCCCTCCTCTTTACAACCTCAGGACAGTCTCTATACATATGGCCAGTTTGTCCACACAGGTCACAGGCTCTAGGCTGTGGACACGCCCCAGCCTCATGTCCAGGATTTTTGCAATTCCTGCATAATTTAACCCCTGGGCAATCCTCCCTTAAATGGCCAAATTTGAAGCAGTTCCTACAGAAAGATGGCTGCCCTTGGTAGTAGAGGTAGCCTCTGTTCCCAGCCACAGAAAAGTTGGCAGGTGGGTGTCTCACTCCCCCAATGCAACTCTCGTCCGGCCTTAATTTTACCCAAAATTTATAGGTACCATTGAAGATATTGAGGATACTTCTTTGTTTTACCCCCCCTTTCACACTCAAACAGTACTGTCCAAGAAAATTCTTTAGGACATTGACATCAGTGAAAGGATTGAACACATGGATAAAAACAGTTTTTTCCTCTAACTCAAATAGTGGAACAAAAGTCACATTTTTCAGTACCTGGTTTGCAGCGTTGGTCTTCAGGCACTCGTAAAAAAGCAGGCAGGTCCCATCATTATAAAAGGAAACGTCATAAATACCTTGCTTTTTAGATTCCTGGATACAAAACACATCGTTTTCCAAGGTAATACCAGCCATTTTTTCCACGATTTCATGACCAATATACGAGATGCAGTTCTTCACACTGTCTGCGGTATCCACCTTCAGCCGGACGGTCTTCTGTATACCTGTTGAAAATTCCATACTTGCCATTTTGCCTATCGGTCCAGGACCATAGGAGGATCACCACTCAAGAGGTCTCCTGCTACTGCAGGAACACTCGCACCCCCAACCCAGACCAGAGCAATAAACTCTGATCTGAGCCAAAAGGCCGAGAAGCGATAACCCGAACGGGCCGCGCGTTGACCGAGCCTGCCCAATACTGCTGTTCACCCCTTGCAGCGATTCAGCCTACTCCTAGGCAATTCCATGGGGCCCTGCAGGCTCACACACACTCACAGCTACTAAGCGGGAGGTGAATAAAGGCCGGAGAGGAAGCAAGACAGGATTTGCTTCTTTTGCTTGCACCACAATGCAGTGCTGAAAGAGGAGGAATCGACATAAAAACGCCTTCCTGGCAACGCCCAAATGCCCTCCTGCCGTGCAAACACTGGCAGCAGCAGCAGCAGCAGCAGCAGCAGCAGTAAGTGCATGCCCACTGCCACCCCTTCTCCTTTCACACCTTGTATCAGCTTTAATCCAGTCCAGTGCTGCCTGCTGAGCAGCACTGACCAACACTGCCTGGGCCCAGGCTTTTATCTCTGAGGCCCCATTATGATGTCAGAAAGCTGGCTCTGGCTCCTGAGGTCTCCACTATGACACGTGCAAAGTTCCGTCTGAACTTTATATAAGACGGTGCGGCTCAGTCAGTCACTCAGTGTTGCCTGAGAGGGCAACACTGCAACAGCCGGCCCCCAGGCTGTCTTTTTTTTGCACAGCTAGTTGCCTCCAGGAGGCCACAAGAGGGAGACAAGGGACTGCAAAATGGAAAATAGGCATCCACCAACTTTACAGACAACTTGTTCTCCTTGCTCCTACAACCTCCATCCTTGCACAGTTTGTTATTCTTCCAGGTAACATAGTAACAAATCCAAATTGCTGCTCTCTTTGTAGGCAAGCAAGGGTTTGTTGCAACTGCAATTCTTACTTCTTCTTGAAATGTAGGGACCACAGTACATTCCATCACATCCATCTAGTGTACACAGGTAGGTCCATTGTGACGGGCGGGCGGGCGGGCTGGCTGCTTTAATGGCTGTTTGCTGTTCCCCTACTCCACTCCACTATTTGACTATGGTGCTGCATCAATCAGTGGCTGGCTCAGGTGCAGCTCTTTAACCTACCTAGGAGGGAGGGCGGAGAGAAGACAAGGAAGGTGAATGAGCTGTTCCAATGTGAAATGCCGGAAACACAGAAACACAGACGACACAAAACAAGAGGTGGCAATGTATTAATTAATTGCATTTAATAAATTAGCTCATTATCACACATGACTGTACAAATGCATTGTCCAACAGGTGTTGAAATAATGGGATTAAAAGGGGAGATCCCATCCGAAAGACAAAAACAATGGCAAACACAAAAAGCACTTTTGGAATCTGATTTTAGTAAACACATAAGGAAAGGGTGCACCGGTCCTGGAAATACTGCAATACCAGGTCAATGCGTGGAGTGGACAGAGCAAGCTCTATTTCCATCTCCCTGTTCTAAAAATCCATTTAATATATGGTCCCCAGATAGGGGACGTATCAGATATTAAACTGATAAGAACAGATACTACACTTGATCTTAGCCAAAAGGCCGAGAAGCGATAACCCGAACGGGCCGCGCGTTGACCGAGCCTGCCCAATACTGCTGTTCACCCCTTGCAGCGATTCAGCCTACTCCTAGGCAATTCCATGGGGCCCTGCAGGCTCACACACACTCACAGCTACTAAGCGGGAGGTGAATAAAGGCCGGAGAGGAAGCAAGACAGGATTTGCTTCTTTTGCTTGCACCACAATGCAGTGCTGAAAGAGGAGGAATCGACATAAAAACGCCTTCCTGGCAAGGCCCAAATGCCCTCCTGCCGTGCAAACACTGGCAGCAGCAGCAGCAGCAGCAGCAGTAAGTGCATGCCCACTGCCACCCCTTCTCCTTTCACACCTTGTATCAGCTTTAATCCAGTCCAGTGCTGCCTGCTGAGCAGCACTGACCAACACTGCCTGGGCCCAGGCTTTTATCTCTGAGGCCCCATTATGATGTCAGAAAGCTGGCTCTGGCTCCTGAGGTCTCCACTATGACACGTGCAAAGTTCCGTCTGAACTTTATATAAGACGGTGCGGCTCAGTCAGTCACTCAGTGTTGCCTGAGAGGGCAACACTGCAACAGCTGGCCCCCAGGCTGTCTTTTTTTTGCACAGCTAGTTGCCTCCAGGAGGCCACAAGAGGGAGACAAGGGACTGCAAAATGGAAAATAGGCATCCACCAACTTTACAGACAACTTGTTCTCCTTGCTCCTACAACCTCCATCCTTGCACAGTTTGTTATTCTTCCAGGTAACATAGTAACAAATCCAAATTGCTGCTCTCTTTGTAGGCAAGCAAGGGTTTGTTGCAACTGCAATTCTTACTTCTTCTTGAAATGTAGGGACCACAGTACATTCCATCACATCCATCTAGTGTACACAGGTAGGTCCATTGTGACGGGCGGGCGGGCGGGCTGGCTGCTTTAATGGCTGTTTGCTGTTCCCCTACTCCACTCCACTATTTGACTATGGTGCTGCATCAATCAGTGGCTGGCTCAGGTGCAGCTACCTACCTAGGAGGGAGGGCGGAGAGAAGACAAGGAAGGTGAATGAGCTGTTCCAATGTGAAATGCCGGAAACACAGAAACACAGACGACACAAAACAAGAGGTGGCAATGTATTAATTAATTGCATTTAATAAATTAGCTCATTATCACACATGACTGTACAAATGCATTGTCCAACACGTGTTGAAATAATGGGATTAAAAGGGGAGATCCCATCCGAAAGACAAAAACAATGGCAAACACAAAAAGCACTTTTGGAATCTGATTTTAGTAAACACATAAGGAAAGGGTGCACCGGTCCTGGAAATACTGCAATACCAGGTCAATGCGTGGAGTGGACAGAGCAAGCTCTATTTCCATCTCCCTGTTCTAAAAATCCATTTAATATATGGTCCCCAGATAGGGGACGTATCAGATATTAAACTGATAAGAACAGATACTACACTTGATCTTAGCCAAAAGGCCGAGAAGCGATAACCCGAACGGGCCGCGCGTTGACCGAGCCTGCCCAATACTGCTGTTCACCCCTTGCAGCGATTCAGCCTACTCCTAGGCAATTCCATGGGGCCCTGCAGGCACACACACACTCACAGCTACTAAGCGGGAGGTGAATAAAGGCCGGAGAGGAAGCAAGACAGGATTTGCTTCTTTTGCTTGCACCACAATGCAGTGCTGAAAGAGGAGGAATCGACATAAAAACGCCTTCCTGGCAACGCCCAAATGCCCTCCTGCCGTGCAAACACTGGCAGCAGCAGCAGCAGCAGCAGCAGCAGCAGTAAGTGCATGCCCACTGCCACCCCTTCTCCTTTCACACCTTGTATCAGCTTTAATCCAGTCCAGTGCTGCCTGCTGAGCAGCACTGACCAACACTGCCTGGGCCCAGGCTTTTATCTCTGAGGCCCCATTATGATGTCAGAAAGCTGGCTCTGGCTCCTGAGGTCTCCACTATGACACGTGCAAAGTTCCGTCTGAACTTTATATAAGACGGTGCGGCTCAGTCAGTCACTCAGTGTTGCCTGAGAGGGCAACACTGCAACAGCCGGCCCCCAGGCTGTCTTTTTTTTGCACAGCTAGTTGCCTCCAGGAGGCCACAAGAGGGAGACAAGGGACTGCAAAATGGAAAATAGGCATCCACCAACTTTACAGACAACTTGTTCTCCTTGCTCCTACAACCTCCATCCTTGCACAGTTTGTTATTCTTCCAGGTAACATAGTAACAAATCCAAATTGCTGCTCTCTTTGTAGGCAAGCAAGGGTTTGTTGCAACTGCAATTCTTACTTCTTCTTGAAATGTAGGGACCACAGTACATTCCATCACATCCATCTAGTGTACACAGGTAGGTCCATTGTGACGGGCGGGCGGGCGGGCTGGCTGCTTTAATGGCTGTTTGCTGTTCCCCTACTCCACTCCACTATTTGACTATGGTGCTGCATCAATCAGTGGCTGGCTCAGGTGCAGCTCTTTAACCTACCTAGGAGGGAGGGCGGAGAGAAGACAAGGAAGGTGAATGAGCTGTTCCAATGTGAAATGCCGGAAACACAGAAACACAGACGACACAAAACAAGAGGTGGCAATGTATTAATTAATTGCATTTAATAAATTAGCTCATTATCACACATGACTGTACAAATGCATTGTCCAACAGGTGTTGAAATAATGGGATTAAAAGGGGAGATCCCATCCGAAAGACAAAAACAATGGCAAACACAAAAAGCACTTTTGGAATCTGATTTTAGTAAACACATAAGGAAAGGGTGCACCGGTCCTGGAAATACTGCAATACCAGGTCAATGCGTGGAGTGGACAGAGCAAGCTCTATTTCCATCTCCCTGTTCTAAAAATCCATTTAATATATGGTCCCCAGATAGGGGACGTATCAGATATTAAACTGATAAGAACAGATACTACACTTGATCTTAGCCAAAAGGCCGAGAAGCGATAACCCGAACGGGCCGCGCGTTGACCGAGCCTGCCCAATACTGCTGTTCACCCCTTGCAGCGATTCAGCCTACTCCTAGGCAATTCCATGGGGCCCTGCAGGCTCACACACACTCACAGCTACTAAGCGGGAGGTGAATAAAGGCCGGAGAGGAAGCAAGACAGGATTTGCTTCTTTTGCTTGCACCACAATGCAGTGCTGAAAGAGGAGGAATCAACATAAAAACGCCTTCCTGGCAACGCCCAAATGCCCTCCTGCCGTGCAAACACTGGCAGCAGCAGCAGCAGCAGTAAGTGCATGCCCACTGCCACCCCTTCTCCTTTCACACCTTGTATCAGCTTTAATCCAGTCCAGTGCTGCCTGCTGAGCAGCACTGACCAACACTGCCTGGGCCCAGGCTTTTATCTCTGAGGCCCCATTATGATGTCAGAAAGCTGGCTCTGGCTCCTGAGGTCTCCACTATGACACGTGCAAAGTTCCGTCTGAACTTTATATAAGACGGTGCGGCTCAGTCAGTCACTCAGTGTTGCCTGAGAGGGCAACACTGCAACAGCCGGCCCCCAGGCTGTCTTTTTTTTGCACAGCTAGTTGCCTCCAGGAGGCCACAAGAGGGAGACAAGGGACTGCAAAATGGAAAATAGGCATCCACCAACTTTACAGACAACTTGTTCTCCTTGCTCCTACAACCTCCATCCTTGCACAGTTTGTTATTCTTCCAGGTAACATAGTAACAAATCCAAATTGCTGCTCTCTTTGTAGGCAAGCAAGGGTTTGTTGCAACTGCAATTCTTACTTCTTCTTGAAATGTAGGGACCACAGTACATTCCATCACATCCATCTAGTGTACACAGGTAGGTCCATTGTGACGGGCGGGCGGGCTGGCTGCTTTAATGGCTGTTTGCTGTTCCCCTACTCCACTCCACTATTTGACTATGGTGCTGCATCAATCAGTGGCTGGCTCAGGTGCAGCTCTTTAACCTACCTAGGAGGGAGGGCGGAGAGAAGACAAGGAAGGTGAATGAGCTGTTCCAATGTGAAATGCCGGAAACACAGAAACACAGACGACACAAAACAAGAGGTGGCAATGTATTAATTAATTGCATTTAATAAATTAGCTCATTATCACACATGACTGTACAAATGCATTGTCCAACAGGTGTTGAAATAATGGGATTAAAAGGGGAGATCCCATCCGAAAGACAAAAACAATGGCAAACACAAAAAGCACTTTTGAAATCTGATTTTAGTAAACACATAAGGAAAGGGTGCACCGGTCCTGGAAATACTGCAATACCAGGTCAATGCGTGGAGTGGACAGAGCAAGCTCTATTTCCATCTCCCTGTTCTAAAAATCCATTTAATATATGGTCCCCAGATAGGGGACGTATCAGATATTAAACTGATAAGAACAGATACTACACTTGATCTTAGCCAAAAGGCCGAGAAGCGATAACCCGAACGGGCCGCGCGTTGACCGAGCCTGCCCAATACTGCTGTTCACCCCTTGCAGCGATTCAGCCTACTCCTAGGCAATTCCATGGGGCCCTGCAGGCTCACACACACTCACAGCTACTAAGCGGGAGGTGAATAAAGGCCGGAGAGGAAGCAAGACAGGATTTGCTTCTTTTGCTTGCACCACAATGCAGTGCTGAAAGAGGAGGAATCGACATAAAAACGCCTTCCTGGCAACGCCCAAATGCCCTCCTGCCGTGCAAACACTGGCAGCAGCAGCAGCAGCAGCAGTAAGTGCATGCCCACTGCCACCCCTTCTCCTTTCAAACCTTGTATCAGCTTTAATCCAGTCCAGTGCTGCCTGCTGAGCAGCACTGACCAACACTGCCTGGGCCCAGGCTTTTATCTCTGAGGCCCCATTATGATGTCAGAAAGCTGGCTCTGGCTCCTGAGGTCTCCACTATGACACGTGCAAAGTTCCGTCTGAACTTTATATAAGACGGTGCGGCTCAGTCAGTCACTCAGTGTTGCCTGAGAGGGCAACACTGCAACAGCCGGCCCCCAGGCTGTCTTTTTTTTGCACAGCTAGTTGCCTCCAGGAGGCCACAAGAGGGAGACAAGGGACTGCAAAATGGAAAATAGGCATCCACCAACTTTACAGACAACTTGTTCTCCTTGCTCCTACAACCTCCATCCTTGCACAGTTTGTTATTCTTCCTGGTAACATAGTAACAAATCCAAATTGCTGCTCTCTTTGTAGGCAAGCAAGGGTTTGTTGCAACTGCAATTCTTACTTCTTCTTGAAATGTAGGGACCACAGTACATTCCATCACATCCATCTAGTGTACACAGGTAGGTCCATTGTGACGGGCGGGCGGGCGGGCTGGCTGCTTTAATGGCTGTTTGCTGTTCCCCTACTCCACTCCACTATTTGACTATGGTGCTGCATCAATCAGTGGCTGGCTCAGGTGCAGCTACCTACCTAGGAGGGAGGGCGGAGAGAAGACAAGGAAGGTGAATGAGCTGTTCCAATGTGAAATGCCGGAAACACAGAAACACAGACGACACAAAACAAGAGGTGGCAATGTATTAATTAATTGCATTTAATAAATTAGCTCATTATCACACATGACTGTACAAATGCATTGTCCAACAGGTGTTGAAATAATGGGATTAAAAGGGGAGATCCCATCCGAAAGACAAAAACAATGGCAAACACAAAAAGCACTTTTGGAATCTGATTTTAGTAAACACATAAGGAAAGGGTGCACCGGTCCTGGAAATACTGCAATACCAGGTCAATGCGTGGAGTGGACAGAGCAAGCTCTATTTCCATCTCCCTGTTCTAAAAATCCATTTAATATATGGTCCCCAGATAGGGGACGTATCAGATATTAAACTGATAAGAACAGATACTACACTTGATCTTAGCCAAAAGGCCGAGAAGCGATAACCCGAACGGGCCGCGCGTTGACCGAGCCTGCCCAATACTGCTGTTCACCCCTTGCAGCGATTCAGCCTACTCCTAGGCAATTCCATGGGGCCCTGCAGGCTCACACACACTCACAGCTACTAAGCGGGAGGTGAATAAAGGCCGGAGAGGAAGCAAGACAGGATTTGCTTCTTTTGCTTGCACCACAATGCAGTGCTGAAAGAGGAGGAATCGACATAAAAACGCCTTCCTGGCAACGCCCAAATGCCCTCCTGCCGTGCAAACACTGGCAGCAGCAGCAGCAGCAGCAGCAGCAATAAGTGCATGCCCACTTCCACCCCTTCTCCTTTCACACCTTGTATCAGCTTTAATCCAGTCCAGTGCTGCCTGCTGAGCAGCACTGACCAACACTGCCTGGGCCCAGGCTTTTATCTCTGAGGCCCCATTATGATGTCAGAAAGCTGGCTCTGGCTCCTGAGGTCTCCACTATGACACGTGCAAAGTTCCGTCTGAACTTTATATAAGACGGTGCGGCTCAGTCAGTCACTCAGTGTTGCCTGAGAGGGCAACACTGCAACAGCCGGCCCCCAGGCTGTCTTTTTTTTTGCACAGCTAGTTGCCTCCAGGAGGCCACAAGAGGGAGACAAGGGACTGCAAAATGGAAAATAGGCATCCACCAACTTTACAGACAACTTGTTCTCCTTGCTCCTACAACCTCCATCCTTGCACAGTTTGTTATTCTTCCAGGTAACATAGTAACAAATCCAAATTGCTGCTCTCTTTGTAGGCAAGCAAGGGTTTGTTGCAACTGCAATTCTTACTTCTTCTTGAAATGTAGGGACCACAGTACATTCCATCACATCCATCTAGTGTACACAGGTAGGTCCATTGTGACGGGCGGGCGGGCGGGCTGGCTGCTTTAATGGCTGTTTGCTGTTCCCCTACTCCACTCCACTATTTGACTATGGTGCTGCATCAATCAGTGGCTGGCTCAGGTGCAGCTCTTTAACCTACCTAGG
This sequence comes from Rhinoderma darwinii, assembly GCF_050947455.1. Lineage (NCBI taxonomy): Eukaryota > Metazoa > Chordata > Amphibia > Anura > Rhinodermatidae > Rhinoderma > Rhinoderma darwinii. Next base: position 39,842 of record NW_027461730.1, on the reverse strand, counting down.
AGGGAGGGCGGAGAGAAGACAAGGAAGGTGAATGAGCTGTTCCAATGTGAAATGCCGGAAACACAGAAACACAGACGACACAAAACAAGAGGTGGCAATGTATTAATTAATTGCATTTAATAAATTAGCTCATTATCACACATGACTGTACAAATGCATTGTCCAACAGGTGTTGAAATAATGGGATTAAAAGGGGAGATCCCATCCGAAAGACAAAAACAATGGCAAACACAAAAAGCACTTTTGGAATCTGATTTTAGTAAACACATAAGGAAAGGGTGCACCGGTCCTGGAAATACTGCAATACCAGGTCAATGCGTGGAGTGGACAGAGCAAGCTCTATTTCCATCTCCCTGTTCTTAAAATCCATTTAATATATGGTCCCCAGATAGGGGACGTATCAGATATTAAACTGATAAGAACAGATACTACACTTGATCTTAGCCAAAAGGCCGAGAAGCGATAACCCGAACGGGCCGCGCGTTGACCGAGCCTGCCCAATACTGCTGTTCACCCCTTGCAGCGATTCAGCCTACTCCTAGGCAATTCCATGGGGCCCTGCAGGCTCACACACACTCACAGCTACTAAGCGGGAGGTGAATAAAGGCCGGAGAGGAAGCAAGACAGGATTTGCTTCTTTTGCTTGCACCACAATGCAGTGCTGAAAGAGGAGGAATCGACATAAAAACGCCTTCCTGGCAACGCCCAAATGCCCTCCTGCCGTGCAATCACTGGCAGCAGCAGCAGCAGCAGCAGCAGCAGCAGCAGCAGCAGCAGCAGCAGTAAGTGCATGCCCACTGCCACCCTTTCTCCTTTCACACCTTGTATCAGCTTTAATCCAGTCCAGTGCTGCCTGCTGAGCAGCACTGACCAACACTGCCTGGGCCCAGGCTTTTATCTCTGAGGCCCCATTATGATGTCAGAAAGCTGGCTCTGGCTCCTGAGGTCTCCACTATGACACGTGCAAAGTTCCGTCTGAACTTTATATAAGACGGTGCGGCTCAGTCAGTCACTCAGTGTTGCCTGAGAGGGCAACACTGCAACAGCCGGCCCCCAGGCTGTCTTTTTTTTGCACAGCTAGTTGCCTCCAGGAGGCCACAAGAGGGAGACAAGGGACTGCAAAATGGAAAATAGGCATCCACCAACTTTACAGACAACTTGTTCTCCTTGCTCCTACAACCTCCATCCTTACACAGTTTGTTATTCTTCCTGGTAACATAGTAACAAATCCAAATTGCTGCTCTCTTTGTAGGCAAGCAAGGGTTTGTTGCAACTGCAATTCTTACTTCTTCTTGAAATGTAGGGACCACAGTACATTCCATCACATCCATCTAGTGTACACAGGTAGGTCCATTGTGACGGGCGGGCGGGCGGGCTGGCTGCTTTAATGGCTGTTTGCTGTTCCCCTACTCCACTCCACTATTTGACTATGGTGCTGCATCAATCAGTGGCTGGCTCAGGTGCAGCTACCTACCTAGGAGGGAGGGCGGAGAGAAGACAAGGAAGGTGAATGAGCTGTTCCAATGTGAAATGCCGGAAACACAGAAACACAGACGACACAAAACAAGAGGTGGCAATGTATTAATTAATTGCATTTAATAAATTAGCTCATTATCACACATGACTGTACAAATGCATTGTCCAACAGGTGTTGAAATAATGGGATTAAAAGGGGAGATCCCATCCGAAAGACAAAAACAATGGCAAACACAAAAAGCACTTTTGGAATCTGATTTTAGTAAACACATAAGGAAAGGGTGCACCGGTCCTGGAAATACTGCAATACCAGGTCAATGCGTGGAGTGGACAGAGCAAGCTCTATTTCCATCTCCCTGTTCTAAAAATCCATTTAATATATGGTCCCCAGATAGGGGACGTATCAGATATTAAACTGATAAGAACAGATACTACACTTGATCTTAGCCAAAAGGCCGAGAAGCGATAACCCGAACGTGCCGCGCGTTTTGCTTCTTTTGCTTGCACCACAATGCAGTGCTGAAAGAGGAGGAATTGACATAAAAACGCCTTCCTGGCAACGCCCAAATGCCCTCCTGCCGTGCAAACACTGGCAGCAGCAGCAGCAGCAGCAGCAGTAAGTGCATGCCCACTGCCACCCCTTCTCCTTTCACACCTTGTATCAGCTTTAATCCAGTCCAGTGCTGCCTGCTGAGCAGCACTGACCAACACTGCCTGGGCCCAGGCTTTTATCTCTGAGGCCCCATTATGATGTCAGAAAGCTGGCTCTGGCTCCTGAGGTCTCCACTATGACACGTGCAAAGTTCCATCTGAACTTTATATAAGACGGTGCGGCTCAGTCAGTCACTCAGTGTTGCCTGAGAGGGCAACACTGCAACAGCCGGCCCCCAGGCTGTCTTTTTTTTGCACAGCTAGTTGCCTCCAGGAGGCCACAAGAGGGAGACAAGGGACTGCAAAATGGAAAATAGGCATCCACCAACTTTACAGACAACTTGTTCTCCTTGCTCCTACAACCTCCATCCTTGCACAGTTTGTTATTCTTCCAGGTAACATAGTAACAAATCCAAATTGCTGCTCTCTTTGTAGGCAAGCAAGGGTTTGTTGCAACTGCAATTCTTACTTCTTCTTGAAATGTAGGGACCACAGTACATTCCATCACATCCATCTAGTGTACACAGGTAGGTCCATTGTGACGGGCGGGCGGGCGGGCTGGCTGCTTTAATGGCTGTTTGCTGTTCCCCTACTCCACTCCACTATTTGACTATGGTGCTGCATCAATCAGTGGCTGGCTCAGGTGCAGCTACCTACCTAGGAGGGAGGGCGGAGAGAAGACAAGGAAGGTGAATGAGCTGTTCCAATATGAAATGCCGGAAACACAGAAACACAGACGACACAAAACAAGAGGTGGCAATGTATTAATTAATTGCATTTAATAAATTAGCTCATTATCACACATGACTGTACAAATGCATTGTCCAACAGGTGTTGAAATAATGGGATTAAAAGGGGAGATCCCATCCGAAAGACAAAAACAATGGCAAACACAAAAAGCACTTTTGGAATCTGATTTTAGTAAACACATAAGGAAAGGGTGCACCGGTCCTGGAAATACTGCAATACCAGGTCAATGCGTGGAGTGGACAGAGCAAGCTCTATTTCCATCTCCCTGTTCTAAAAATCCATTTAATATATGGTCCCCAGATAGGGGACGTATCAGATATTAAACTGATAAGAACAGATACTACACTTGATCTTAGCCAAAAGGCCGAGAAGCGATAACCCGAACGGGCCGCGCGTTGACCGAGCCTGCCCAATACTGCTGTTCACCCCTTGCAGCGATTCAGCCTACTCCTAGGCAATTCCATGGGGCCCTGCAGGCTCACACACACTCACAGCTACTAAGCGGGAGGTGAATAAAGGCCGGAGAGGAAGCAAGACAGGATTTGCTTCTTTTGCTTGCACCACAATGCAGTGCTGAAAGAGGAGGAATCGACATAAAAACGCCTTCCTGGCAACGCCCAAATGCCCTCCTGCCGTGCAAACACTGGCAGCAGCAGCAGCAGCAGCAGCAGCAGCAGTAAGTGCATGCCCACTGCCACCCCTTCTCCTTTCACACCTTGTATCAGCTTTAATCCAGTCCAGTGCTGCCTGCTGAGCAGCACTGACCAACACTGCCTGGGCCCAGGCTTTTATCTCTGAGGCCCCATTATGATGTCAGAAAGCTGGCTCTGGCTCCTGAGGTCTCCACTATGACACGTGCAAAGTTCCGTCTGAACTTTATATAAGACGGTGCGGCTCAGTCAGTCACTCAGTGTTGCCTGAGAGGGCAACACTGCAACAGCCGGCCCCCAGGCTGTCTTTTTTTTGCACAGCTAGTTGCCTCCAGGAGGCCACAAGAGGGAGACAAGGGACTGCAAAATGGAAAATAGGCATCCACCAACTTTACAGACAACTTGTTCTCCTTGCTCCTACAACCTCCATCCTTGCACAGTTTGTTATTCTTCCAGGTAACATAGTAACAAATCCAAATTGCTGCTCTCTTTGTAGGCAAGCAAGGGTTTGTTGCAACTGCAATTCTTACTTCTTCTTGAAATGTAGGGACCACAGTACATTCCATCACATCCATCTAGTGTACACAGGTAGGTCCATTGTGACGGGCGGGCGGGCGGGCTGGCTGCTTTAATGGCTGTTTGCTGTTCCCCTACTCCACTCCACTATTTGACTATGGTGCTGCATCAATCAGTGGCTGGCTCAGGTGCAGCTCTTTAACCTACCTAGGAGGGAGGGCGGAGAGAAGACAAGGAAGGTGAATGAGCTGTTCCAATGTGAAATGCCGGAAACACAGAAACACAGACGACACAAAACAAGAGGTGGCAATGTATTAATTAATTGCATTTAATAAATTAGCTCATTATCACACATGACTGTACAAATGCATTGTCCAACAGGTGTTGAAATAATGGGATTAAAAGGGGAGATCCCATCCGAAAGACAAAAACAATGGCAAACACAAAAAGCACTTTTGGAATCTGATTTTAGTAAACACATAAGGAAAGGGTGCACCGGTCCTGGAAATACTGCAATACCAGGTCAATGCGTGGAGTGGACAGAGCAAGCTCTATTTCCATCTCCCTGTTCTAAAAATCCATTTAATATATGGTCCCCAGATAGGGGACGTATCAGATATTAAACTGATAAGAACAGATTTTTTTTTTTTTTTTTTTTTTCATTCAGATCACGTCTTAAAAATCATAAAATTCAAAATAAAAAAGACTTAGATCATCACAATGAAAACTGAAAACGTACAATTAATTTTTGTTTTCCTCTTTCCTTTTTTTTTCTTAAGAAATCAAAAAAACATTCCTTTTTTAACAGCAATAGTTCCTAACATATCCACTAGATGTTCCTGCAAATCATTACCATCCCACTCACAGTTTACAATGCACGTTAACCACGTTGGCACACCATACCTTTCAAGAAACCCTGGTAAATTTTCTCTTACACAGAGCCGCACCCTCCTCCGCATTTTTTCAAAATTAATTTTACTACGTAACTGCTCTACTTCTTCCAATAACCTGTCTCTTTCTGCTCTTTCCTCTTCTGAAATGACACTTTTTTTCTTTCTCTCTGCTTTTTTCCTTTTTTTCTCATCACTTTGCCCACTTCCTTCCAATTTGTGAAGCTTGCCTTCTTCCAAACTAACTTCCGCTTCCTTTCTTTTGACTATCTTCTTATTTTCCTCTTGTACCTCACGTTTGCTTTTCTTTGGGCACGATTTGAATATGTGCCCCTCCTCTCCACACATATTACATACTTTCCCTTTCTGACATTCATTATACTTATGTCCCTCTTGCAGACATTTTGTACACATTACTTTCTCACAGGCTTCTCTCTCATGACCATACTCTTTACAATTCAAACAAAACATATCCATTCCAAGAAAAAATAAATTTCCACACGCACTTCCAATCTTGAACCGCGCTGGAGGAAACAATAGGTTTCTAGATTCACCAATTCTCACAAATTTACAAAGAAATTTCCACTTCCCAGTCCAAAATCCAAAAGGGTTAAACACTTTCCCCTTTCCCACCACCTCCTCACAAAACTTATTGAGAAATAACTTAATGTCCTCTTCATCCACGTAAGGCGAAAACATTTTTACAACCACCAACTTTTTGTTTGGCACAAAATGTGGTGTTACCTTCACACCCACAAGTCTTGGGTCCCTTTTACCTTCCTTCAAGCGTTCTAAAAAGACAGCATAAATTTCTTCTGTGGCGAAGGTAACGTCAAAGCACCCTCTCCTCGGATAGTCCATCACCGCCAAAATGCATGATCTCTCCAGCTGAAAGAAATCCAACAAAAGAACCTTTGTGATGAACTCCAGATCCTTCCTTTGTCGCTCAGATTCCTCCACGAAAAACCGGACAGCATTCCTGGTACGCATATATTCGGGAATTTCCTCCATCCTGCTCCAAACGAATTCCAGCAATCTCCAAAGAATACCTTCAGTACCGAAGTACCAGGCAGGTGATCGCTCCCCGTTGCCCTGGACTAATCCTCCTCCCCAATAGCAGCAGAGGGGTGAAGTCTCTCCTAAGAGAAACGATCCCCCCAGGCCAAGGAAAAGGGTACCAGGGCACCTCCTGACCAAGAAACAAGGCAATACCCTAAAGTACTACACTTGATCTTAGCCAAAAGGCCGAGAAGCGATAACCCGAGCGGCCCTTGCCTTGCCCGAGCCTGTCCCATACTGCTGTTCACCCCTTGCAGCGATTCAGCCTACTCCTAGGCAATTCCATGGGGCCCTGCAGGCTCACACACATTTACAGCTACTAAGCGGGAGGTGAATAAAGGCCGGAGAGGAAGCCAGACAGGATTTGCTTCTTTTGCTTGCACCACAATGCAGTGCTGAAAGAGGAGGAATCTACATAAAAACGCCTTCCTGGCAACGCCCAAATGCCCTCCTGCCATGCAGATAAACACTGGCAGCGGCAGCAAGTGCATGCCCACAGCCACCCCTTGTTCCTTCACACCTTGTATCAGCTTTAATCCAGTCCTGTGCTGCCTGCTGAGCAGCACTGAACAACACTGCCTGGGCCCAGGCTTTTATCTCTGAGGCAGGCCCCATTATGATGTCAGAAAGCTGGCTCTGGAATCCTGAGGGCTCCACTATGACACGTGCAAAGTTCCGTCTGAACTTTATATAAGACTGTGAGGCTCAGTCAGTCACTCAGTGTTGCCTGAGAGGGCAACACTGCAACAGCCGGCCGCCAGGCTGTCTTTTTTTTGCACATTTATTTGCCTCCAGGAGGCCACAAGAGGGAGACAAGGGACTGCAAAATGGAAAATAGGCATCCACCAACTTTACAGACAACTTCTCTTTGCTCCTACAACCTCCATCCTTGCACAGTTTGTTATTCTTCCAGGTAACATAGTAACAAATCCAAATTGCTGCTCTCTTTGTAGGCAAGCAAGGGTTTGTTGCAACTGCAATTCTTACTTCTTCTTGAAATGTAGGGACGACAGTACATTCCATCACATCCACCTAGTGTACACAGGTAGGTCCATTGTGGCGGGTAGGCGGCTGGCTGCTTTAATGGCTGTTTGCTGTTCCCCTACTCCACTCCACTCCACTATTTGACTGTGGTGCTGCATCAATCAGTGGCTGGCTCAGGTGCAGCTCTTTAACTTACCTAGGAGGGAGGGAGGGAGGGCGGAGAGAAGACAAGGAAGGTGAATGAGCTGTTCCAATGTGAAATGCCGGAAACACAGAAACACAGAAGACACACACACACACACACACACACACACAACAAGAGGTGGCAATGTATTCATTAATTGCATTTAATAAATGAGCTCATTATCACACATGACTGTACAAATGCATTGTCCAACAGGTGTTGAAATAATGGGATTAAAAGGGGAGATCCCTTCAGAAAGACAGAAACAATGGCAAAGAGAAAAAACACTTTTGGAATCTGATTTTAGTCAACACATAAGGGAAGGGTGCACCGGTCCTGGAAATACTGCAATACCAGGTCAATGCGTGGAGTGGACAGAGCAAGCTCTATTTCCATCTCCCTGTTCTAAAAATCCATTTAATATATGGTCCCCAGATAGGGGACGTATCAGATATTAAACTGATAAGAACAGATACTACACTTGATCTTAGCCAAAAGGCCGAGAAGCGATAACCCGAGCGGCCCTTGCCTTGCCCGAGCCTGTCCCATACTGCTGTTCACCCCTTGCAGCGATTCAGCCTACTCCTAGGCAATTCCATGGGGCCCTGCAGGCTCACACACATTTACAGCTACTAAGCGGGAGGTGAATAAAGGCCGGAGAGGAAGCCAGACAGGATTTGCTTCTTTTGCTTGCACCACAATGCAGTGCTGAAAGAGGAGGAATCTACATAAAAACGCCTTCCTGGCAACGCCCAAATGCCCTCCTGCCATGCAGATAAACACTGGCAGCGGCAGCAAGTGCATGCCCACAGCCACCCCTTGTTCCTTCACACCTTGTATCAGCTTTAATCCAGTCCTGTGCTGCCTGCTGAGCAGCACTGAACAACACTGCCTGGGCCCAGGCTTTTATCTCTGAGGCAGGCCCCATTATGATGTCAGAAAGCTGGCTCTGGAATCCTGAGGGCTCCACTATGACACGTGCAAAGTTCCGTCTGAACTTTATATAAGACTGTGAGGCTCAGTCAGTCACTCAGTGTTGCCTGAGAGGGCAACACTGCAACAGCCGGCCGCCAGGCTGTCTTTTTTTTGCACATTTATTTGCCTCCAGGAGGCCACAAGAGGGAGACAAGGGACTGCAAAATGGAAAATAGGCATCCACCAACTTTACAGACAACTTCTCTTTGCTCCTACAACCTCCATCCTTGCACAGTTTGTTATTCTTCCAGGTAACATAGTAACAAATCCAAATTGCTGCTCTCTTTGTAGGCAAGCAAGGGTTTGTTGCAACTGCAATTCTTACTTCTTCTTGAAATGTAGGGACGACAGTACATTCCATCACATCCACCTAGTGTACACAGGTAGGTCCATTGTGGCGGGTAGGCGGCTGGCTGCTTTAATGGCTGTTTGCTGTTCCCCTACTCCACTCCACTCCACTATTTGACTGTGGTGCTGCATCAATCAGTGGCTGGCTCAGGTGCAGCTCTTTAACTTACCTAGGAGGGAGGGAGGGAGGGCGGAGAGAAGACAAGGAAGGTGAATGAGCTGTTCCAATGTGAAATGCCGGAAACACAGAAACACAGAAGACACACACACACACACACACACACACACAACAAGAGGTGGCAATGTATTCATTAATTGCATTTAATAAATGAGCTCATTATCACACATGACTGTACAAATGCATTGTCCAACAGGTGTTGAAATAATGGGATTAAAAGGGGAGATCCCTTCAGAAAGACAGAAACAATGGCAAAGAGAAAAAACACTTTTGGAATCTGATTTTAGTCAACACATAAGGGAAGGGTGCACCGGTCCTGGAAATACTGCAATACCAGGTCAATGCGTGGAGTGGACAGAGCAAGCTCTATTTCCATCTCCCTGTTCTAAAAATCCATTTAATATATGGTCCCCAGATAGGGGACGTATCAGATATTAAACTGATAAGAACAGATAAGGTTTCAACAAAGTTTTTTATTGGCAAAAATAATATATTTTACAGACTTTTTTTTAAAATTGAAACCACAAGATAAAATCAACAGCATAATACATGAATATTCATACATTTAAATGAATACAAAAGTAATAATAATAAGACCATTAATACAGATGTTATAATAAAAGTACAGAACAATAGCAGGATAAAATTTATACAGGGCATAAAAGACATAAAAGAATAAAACCATTTTTATTTACAATGTTATGGTATTCCACATTTGCAAACACCACATGGATGTTGCTTCTTTTACCCCTAGCTGCTTTTTGTCCCTAAGATAATAAATATACATTTCACTTAGGGCATATTTCACACAATTTTTAACGTCAATAAAATCATGTTTAAAAAGCAGAATGTTCCTAACCTTCCAGATGGCATTCTTAAAACAGTTTAAAATGATCCAACAGACCATTTGCTGTTTAAAACTTGGGCAGTTAAAAAGACCATAAAACACGTATTCAAATTTAAGATCTTTAAGACCGCAGGCCCATTTCAGCAATGGGCCTACCTTCCTCCAAACCTCCTGTGCATATGGGCAGTTCCAAAACAGGTGCATTACCGTCTCGTCGTCACCACACCTGTCTCTCGGGCACTTGGCTCTCGCCACCAGTCCTCGCCTATGCTGGAATTCACGAGTAGGGAGGCACCGGTGAACGATTGCCCAGGCAAGGTCCTTGTGCACATTTGCCATAAATTTCCCGAAAACGTTCCGCCACACCACCTTGGACCTTGCCTGTGAGAAATTTGAAACTGCCAGTGTATCCTCCTGCCGCCTACAGGAGAGTGACACTTTTTTCTGGTCCCCCAATATGTCAGGCTCCAATTCTTGGAGACCTAGGAGCCTGACAGTTTTTTCGAGCACCGCATATTGTTTTGGGGGACACAGAAGCACAGGAGAATTCAAAGGGACACGAAACCATCGTTTAAAAATCATGCCCGTAGCGTACTTTAAAAAGTAGCTAAAAATACCATCAGAATTATACATTTTAAAACAGAAGCAAAAGTATTTAATGTAAAAGAAGTTAAAAAGGTTAGGAACATCTCTCCCGCCATTGTCCTTACATCTGTACATAAAATCACGTTTTAGTTTTTCCATTTTGGAACCCCATAAAAACATAAAACAGATCCTGGTCACTTTTTTAATATATAAAATTGTTGGAGGGAAAACCATAGCTACATAAAGCATTATGGGTAATAAAACAGATTTAATTATTAAAACTTTTCCCTCCATGGTGAGATTTCTCAAATTCCACATTAAAACCTTTTTTTCCATTTTGGCAATTACTGAATCCCAATTGGGTCTCCCATCGTTTTCTTGATTAAAAACAATTCCTAAAATTTTTATCTGATCCTGCTGCATGTTAACTCCTGGTGTCACAGAGGAATCCCATACACCAGTATAAAAACAGTCACACTTATCAACGTTTAATTTAAAACCAGAGGCTTCACAAAAAAAGCCGGTGTTCCTCAATGCCCGTCTCATAGAAGCGGCGTCTGGGCATAGGACGGTGGCGTCATCCATATAGCCTAGGATTTTTACCTGGTTCCCCCTTCCTCCAGGTATGGGCACGCCTCTGATGACTTTATCATCTCTTATTAGGGTGAACAGAGGTTCTATGGCACAAATAAAAAGGAGCGGAGACAACGGGCACCCCTGTTTCACCCCTGATAAAAGAGGAACACCTTTAGTTAAAAATCCGTTGATAGAAATTTGGCTAAAACAGGATCGATATAAAAGCTTAATACGTGTTAAAATAATTTCAGGAACAGCCATCTTTTTAAGAACCATAAAAAGATATTCATGGGAGACCCGGTCAAAAGCCTTCTCGAAATCTAAGGATAAAATAGCAAGGCTTTGACCCCTTTCTTTAAAATACCAAATGATGTCACGTAAAATATTCAGGGACTCAGTAATTGACCTCCCAGGTACCCCACATACCTGGTTTGGATGGATTAATTTATGAATAAAAGGTTTAAAACGGATTGTTATTAGTTTAGCTAAAATTTTACAATCAACGTTTAAAAGAGTAATAGGGCGCCAGTTTTTTAACTGGTCCCTCTCACCTTTTTTAAAAATTAAGGACACAATCCCCCTCCTCCAGGAAGGGGGCAGCTCTTCAGTAATAAAAACTTCCTTATACAATAAAAACATGTCATTCTTTAAAATTTCCCAAAAAGCATGATAAAATTCGATGGGCAGACCATCTTCCCCAGGAGCTTTCCCATTAGAAAAACTTTTAAAAGCAAATAAAAGTTCCTCCAAGGTAATATTACGGGATAAAACTTCCTGGTCTAAAATATCTAGCTTGGCATCAAGGGAATTAAGAACATGTTCTAAAAAGGAAGGATCAATATTTTTCTTGTTAAAAAGAGATTGGTAGAAATTAAAAGCAGAATTTAAAATGCCGACCATAGTGGTTTCTCCTTCAAGGTTTAAAATGACATCTCGTTTATCCATTACCTTTTTGAAGAAGAACCGGGAACACTTCTCGCCATCCTCGAGGTGCTTTACATGTGAATTAAAAATTATTTGTTTCCCTTTCTCTTCTATGGCATGTTTTATTTCAGCTTTAAGATTTAAGATATCATCATCAACATCCATACCAATCTCCTTCAATTTAAAAAGTACATGTAAACGTTTATTAAGAACATAAAACCATTGTTTTTTCTCTTTTGCTTTCTTCTTACCTGCTCGAATAAAAAAAGCTCTGATTTTGGGTTTAATGCCCTCCCACCAGTGTAGCATAGGCTGACTGGGCGCTCTATGGGACTGCCAACACTGGTAGGTCCGCACAAACTCCTCTTTAATGATGGGGTCCTCCAGGAGTGTGGTGTTTAGTCTCCAGGGACCCCTACAAGCTTTTTGCTCTCCCTCTAGCTCCAGGTGCACTGAAAGGAGCTTGTGATCAGATAAAATATTTGTTAAAAGCAAACATTTTTTGGGAATAAAACTATTAGAAGTGAAAATAAAATCAATTCTGGAGCTCACTCTTCCATTGGACCAGGTGGGGCCTGGGTCCGCAGGCAAGAGTTCCCTCCAGCAATCTTTCAATTTAAAATCACCAATAAAATTCTTGAGCAGGTAAGAAGTACGGTCAATTTTTCGATTAAAATCCCCACCCTGCCGGTGTTCTCCATCTCGCACACAGTTAAAATCACCACCCACCAGCAGGGGGGTAGACCCAACACAAAACAATGGTAAAATCTCTAATAGTTCTGCCCTCTCCTGTTTGGTAGGAGGGGCATAAACGTTTAAAACACGAATTAAAATTCCATTAAAAAGCAAATGTATTAAAATAGCTCTGCCGGGCATGATTTCAGTCACTGTTTGGATGGAGATAAAACGACCTCGGCAGAGCAATCCAACCCCCGCAGAGCGACAGTCATTTCCACCAGACCAGACTGAGGGGCCTAGTTTCCAGTCCATCTTTAAATCTTGATATTCCAAGTCATTAGGGATTCCACATTCTTGAAGCAGGCAAAGGTCAAAGTCCACAGTCTCTAAAAATGAAAATAAAGCAGTCCTGCGGACAGGGCTCTTTAGGGACCTCACATTTAGTGAGGCGACTTTGATAGGAACCAACATAGTCTTAGTTGAGGTCAGGGTCCGAACCAGAAGAGTCGTATTCGGAGATCAGCTGCGAGTCTGGACCCCCTTTTTGAGGGGTCAATAAATCTTGGATGTTGGTAGGGTCAGAGCCAGATACGTGGGCGGCTCCAACCCCCACACTGCTCTCATCCGAACTCCGATAGGCAGCTTTCCTCCGAACTCCGGACTCCTCTTCCTCTCGCTGTCTCTTTGCAGAATGGCTCCTATCCATCTCCTCGAAGTCGCTCTCACCCATCTCTGGCCCCTGGCTGAAGATATCGCTGATGTCCTTCCTGGGCAGCTGCACAGGGGCCTGTGAGGTCCCATCACTCTTGGCAACCTTTGCCTGCTTACGGGGAGCCTTCATCGCAAGCCCCTCCACAACCGCAGTGGAGGAACTTTGCTCCGACCCCCCCGTTGACCGGAAATGGTCAAAACGAGGCTCCAATCCAGCATATTTTAGGGTTTTCTTAATGGAGCCCTCGTCTGACACAGAGTGTCTCCGCTCCATGCCCACACTCTTGGGACAGGCGTCAGGTCCTACTGCAGAACCTACGGAGCCACGACGCCTGTCGCTAACCACTGCCTCAACAGGGTCCACTGCAGGCGGAGCAGAGGACCTGTTTGCAGAGGTGCCGGTCAACTTATGTCCAGCAGAGTCAGAATTCCTCCTGCTCTGCCTGGACCCGGTGGAATCCCTATGGCCGTCCCTCGAGGCTGACATCGGTGGGCCCCCCGATGGAGCTGTGAAGGACTTTGGCCTGGACCCCTCAGTCGTCAATGCTCGTTTTGGGGCATTACCAGCGGCGTCTGCACATGTTGCAAACTGCCGCTCTGGCCCTGGTCTGGGTGGCCCAGATTTCGCTCTGCGGGGGCAGTCTTTAAAAGCATGCCCAGTCATGCCGCACAGATTGCACAACACCTCGGAACTGCATTTTGCCGCCACGTGTCCAACCTGGCCACACCTATTACACTGCACCACATGGGGCCGGTCACAATGTTCTCTGGTGTGGCCATATCTCAAGCAGTTCCGGCAGGCTATTGGCATCTGGGGGTAAAATAAGAATCCTCGATTCTTCCCAATGGCAAAGTTCTGGGGTGGGTGATGTAAGCCTCCAATGCCATTGGGATCCTGGCGGAACTTCACCCAATATTTCCTTTTGCCATTCCAGAAGCTCTGGGTGTTCAAGATTTTGTGTGAGAAGCGGACCTCCCTGCAGTAACGACTGAGGAAGGTTTCAATGTCACACTCTGAGACAAATGGACTGAACATGCACATCACGAGCGGGACTTCTTCCTCCCCGTAGAGGAATAAAAAGTTCAGTCCATTTAGCCGCTCCTCACTCTGGTCCGCATCAGATAGTCTCTTGTGCATATTCTCGCAGCATGCCGCGGCCGTAAAGGAGATGGTGTACCGACCGCGGCTTTCCTGGTCATTGAGACACAGGATGTCCGCCCGCTTGAGCCCCAGGAAGTCCAGCAGAATCACCTCCACAATGAAGCGAAGGTTCTTCCGCTGACGATGGCCTTCTTCCACCTCAATGCGGACGGACTGGCGCAACCGGGTGTCCCCGGATGCGAAACCAAATGTAAATGGCATTTTCAGTGCCTGGGGGCTAAGCCTGTCCCTTATAGCAGCAAGGGCTCAGATTCCACAATTAAGTGGAACCCTCCCCCAAGGCCAAGGATTAGGGTACCCCAGACACCTACGAAGCCCGATAAACGCCCTCGGAACGCTCTTAGGAAAACGCCTCAAGGTCGGTTGACCTTTTGGGTAAGGCGCGATCGCAACTCGTTGTCCGGGGGCTAAGCCCACTCCCCAAATAGCAGCAAGGGGGTGAAGTCTCTCTGTGAAAAGAGACGATCCCCCAAGGCCAAGGAGCAGGGTACCCCGGACACCTCCCAACAAAACCAGATGCAGAAATACTACACCTGATCTTGCCAAAAGGCCGAGAAGCGATAACCCGAGCGGCCCTTGCCTTGCCCGAGCCTGTCCCATACTGCTGTTCACCCCTTGCAGCGATTCAGCCTACTCCTAGGCAATTCCATGGGGCCCTGCAGGCTCACACACATTTACAGCTACTAAGCGGGAGGTGAATAAAGGCCGGAGAGGAAGCCAGACAGGATTTGCTTCTTTTGCTTGCACCACAATGCAGTGCTGAAAGAGGAGGAATCTACATAAAAACGCCTTCCTGGCAACGCCCAAATGCCCTCCTGCCATGCAGATAAACACTGGCAGCGGCAGCAAGTGCATGCCCACAGCCACCCCTTGTTCCTTCACACCTTGTATCAGCTTTAATCCAGTCCTGTGCTGCCTGCTGAGCAGCACTGAACAACACTGCCTGGGCCCAGGCTTTTATCTCTGAGGCAGGCCCCATTATGATGTCAGAAAGCTGGCTCTGGAATCCTGAGGGCTCCACTATGACACGTGCAAAGTTCCGTCTGAACTTTATATAAGACTGTGAGGCTCAGTCAGTCACTCAGTGTTGCCTGAGAGGGCAACACTGCAACAGCCGGCCGCCAGGCTGTCTTTTTTTTGCACATTTATTTGCCTCCAGGAGGCCACAAGAGGGAGACAAGGGACTGCAAAATGGAAAATAGGCATCCACCAACTTTACAGACAACTTCTCTTTGCTCCTACAACCTCCATCCTTGCACAGTTTGTTATTCTTCCAGGTAACATAGTAACAAATCCAAATTGCTGCTCTCTTTGTAGGCAAGCAAGGGTTTGTTGCAACTGCAATTCTTACTTCTTCTTGAAATGTAGGGACGACAGTACATTCCATCACATCCACCTAGTGTACACAGGTAGGTCCATTGTGGCGGGTAGGCGGCTGGCTGCTTTAATGGCTGTTTGCTGTTCCCCTACTCCACTCCACTCCACTATTTGACTGTGGTGCTGCATCAATCAGTGGCTGGCTCAGGTGCAGCTCTTTAACTTACCTAGGAGGGAGGGAGGGAGGGAGGGCGGAGAGAAGACAAGGAAGGTGAATGAGCTGTTCCAATGTGAAATGCCGGAAACACAGAAACACAGAAGACACACACACACACACACACAACAAGAGGTGGCAATGTATTCATTAATTGCATTTAATAAATGAGCTCATTATCACACATGACTGTACAAATGCATTGTCCAACAGGTGTTGAAATAATGGGATTAAAAGGGGAGATCCCTTCAGAAAGACAGAAACAATGGCAAAGAGAAAAAACACTTTTGGAATCTGATTTTAGTCAACACATAAGGGAAGGGTGCACCGGTCCTGGAAATACTGCAATACCAGGTCAATGCGTGGAGTGGACAGAGCAAGCTCTATTTCCATCTCCCTGTTCTAAAAATCCATTTAATATATGGTCCCCAGATAGGGGACGTATCAGATATTAAACTGATAAGAACAGATAAGGTTTCAACAAAGTTTTTTATTGGCAAAAATAATATATTTTACAGACTTTTTTTTAAAATTGAAACCACAAGATAAAATCAACAGCATAATACATGAATATTCATACATTTAAATGAATACAAAAGTAATAATAATAAGACCATTAATACAGATGTTATAATAAAAGTACAGAACAATAGCAGGATAAAATTTATACAGGGCATAAAAGACATAAAAGAATAAAACCATTTTTATTTACAATGTTATGGTATTCCACATTTGCAAACACCACATGGATGTTGCTTCTTTTACCCCTAGCTGCTTTTTGTCCCTAAGATAATAAATATACATTTCACTTAGGGCATATTTCACACAATTTTTAACGTCAATAAAATCATGTTTAAAAAGCAGAATGTTCCTAACCTTCCAAATGGCATTCTTAAAACAGTTTAAAATGATCCAACAGACCATTTGCTGTTTAAAACTTGGGCAGTTAAAAAGACCATAAAACACGTATTCAAATTTAAGATCTTTAAGACCGCAGGCCCATTTCAGCAATGGGCCTACCTTCCTCCAAACCTCCTGTGCATATGGGCAGTTCCAAAACAGGTGCATTATCGTCTCGTCGTCACCACACCTGTCTCTCGGGCACTTGGCTCTCGCCACCAGTCCTCGCCTATGCTGGAATTCACGAGTAGGGAGGCACTGGTGAACGATTGCCCAGGCAAGGTCCTTGTGCACATTTGCCATAAATTTCCCGAAAACGTTCCGCCACACCACCTTGGACCTTGCCTGTGAGAAATTTGAAACTGCCAGTGTATCCTCCTGCCGCCTACAGGAGAGTGACACTTTTTTCTGGTCCCCCAATATGTCAGGCTCCAATTCTTGGAGACCTAGGAGCCTGACAGTTTTTTCGAGCACCGCATATTGTTTTGGGGGACACAGAAGCACAGGAGAATTCAAAGGGACACGAAACCATCGTTTAAAAATCATGCCCGTAGCGTACTTTAAAAAGTAGCTAAAAATACCATCAGAATTATACATTTTAAAACAGAAGCAAAAGTATTTAATGTAAAAGAAGTTAAAAAGGTTAGGAACATCTCTCCCGCCATTGTCCTTACATCTGTACATAAAATCACGTTTTAGTTTTTCCATTTTGGAACCCCATAAAAACATAAAACAGATCCTGGTCACTTTTTTAATATATAAAATTGTTGGAGGGAAAACCATAGCTACATAAAGCATTATGGGTAATAAAACAGATTTAATTATTAAAACTTTTCCCTCCATGGTGAGATTTCTCAAATTCCACATTAAAACCTTTTTTTCCATTTTGGCAATTACTGAATCCCAATTGGGTCTCCCATCGTTTTCTTGATTAAAAACAATTCCTAAAATTTTTATCTGATCCTGCTGCATGTTAACTCCTGGTGTCACAGAGGAATCCCATACACCAGTATAAAAACAGTCACACTTATCAACGTTTAATTTAAAACCAGAGGCTTCACAAAAAAAGCCGGTGTTCCTCAATGCCCGTCTCATAGAAGCGGCGTCTGGGCATAGGACGGTGGCGTCATCCATATAGCCTAGGATTTTTACCTGGTTCCCCCTTCCTCCAGGTATGGGCACGCCTCTGATGACTTTATCATCTCTTATTAGGGTGAACAGAGGTTCTATGGCACAAATAAAAAGGAGCGGAGACAACGGGCACCCCTGTTTCACCCCTGATAAAAGAGGAACACCTTTAGTTAAAAATCCGTTGATAGAAATTTGGCTAAAACAGGATCGATATAAAAGCTTAATACGTGTTAAAATAATTTCAGGAACAGCCATCTTTTTAAGAACCATAAAAAGATATTCATGGGAGACCCGGTCAAAAGCCTTCTCGAAATCTAAGGATAAAATAGCAAGGCTTTGACCCCTTTCTTTAAAATACCAAATGATGTCACGTAAAATATTCAGGGACTCAGTAATTGACCTCCCAGGTACCCCACATACCTGGTTTGGATGGATTAATTTATGAATAAAAGGTTTAAAACGGATTGTTATTAGTTTAGCTAAAATTTTACAATCAACGTTTAAAAGAGTAATAGGGCGCCAGTTTTTTAACTGGTCCCTCTCACCTTTTTTAAAAATTAAGGACACAATCCCCCTCCTCCAGGAAGGGGGCAGCTCTTCAGTAATAAAAACTTCCTTATACAATAAAAACATGTCATTCTTTAAAATTTCCCAAAAAGCATGATAAAATTCGATGGGCAGACCATCTTCCCCAGGAGCTTTCCCATTAGAAAAACTTTTAAAAGCAAATAAAAGTTCCTCCAAGGTAATATTACGGGATAAAACTTCCTGGTCTAAAATATCTAGCTTGGCATCAAGGGAATTAAGAACATGTTCTAAAAAGGAAGGATCAATATTTTTCTTGTTAAAAAGAGATTGGTAGAAATTAAAAGCAGAATTTAAAATGCCGACCATAGTGGTTTCTCCTTCAAGGTTTAAAATGACATCTCGTTTATCCATTACCTTTTTGAAGAAGAACCGGGAACACTTCTCGCCATCCTCGAGGTGCTTTACATGTGAATTAAAAATTATTTGTTTCCCTTTCTCTTCTATGGCATATTTTATTTCAGCTTTAAGATTTAAGATATCATCATCAACATCCATACCAATCTCCTTCAATTTAAAAAGTACATGTAAACGTTTATTAAGAACATAAAACCATTGTTTTTTCTCTTTTGCTTTCTTCTTACCTGCTCGAATAAAAAAAGCTCTGATTTTGGGTTTAATGCCCTCCCACCAGTGTAGCATAGGCTGACTGGGCGCTCTATGGGACTGCCAACACTGGTAGGTCCGCACAAACTCCTCTTTAATGATGGGGTCCTCCAGGAGTGTGGTGTTTAGTCTCCAGGGACCCCTACAAGCTTTTTGCTCTCCCTCTAGCTCCAGGTGCACTGAAAGGAGCTTGTGATCAGATAAAATATTTGTTAAAAGCAAACATTTTTTGGGAATAAAACTATTAGAAGTGAAAATAAAATCAATTCTGGAGCTCACTCTTCCATTGGACCAGGTGGGGCCTGGGTCCGCAGGCAAGAGTTCCCTCCAGCAATCTTTCAATTTAAAATCACCAATAAAATTCTTGAGCAGGTAAGAAGTACGGTCAATTTTTCGATTAAAATCCCCACCCTGCCGGTGTTCTCCATCTCGCACACAGTTAAAATCACCACCCACCAGCAGGGGGGTAGACCCAACACAAAACAATGGTAAAATCTCTAATAGTTCTGCCCTCTCCTGTTTGGTAGGAGGGGCATAAACGTTTAAAACACGAATTAAAATTCCATTAAAAAGCAAATGTATTAAAATAGCTCTGCCGGGCATGATTTCAGTCACTGTTTGGATGGAGATAAAACGACCTCGGCAGAGCAATCCAACCCCCGCAGAGCGACAGTCATTTCCACCAGACCAGACTGAGGGGCCTAGTTTCCAGTCCATCTTTAAATCTTGATATTCCAAGTCATTAGGGATTCCACATTCTTGAAGCAGGCAAAGGTCAAAGTCCACAGTCTCTAAAAATGAAAATAAAGCAGTCCTGCGGACAGGGCTCTTTAGGGACCTCACATTTAGTGAGGCGACTTTGATAGGAACCAACATAGTCTTAGTTGAGGTCAGGGTCCGAACCAGAAGAGTCGTACTCGGAGATCAGCTGCGAGTCTGGACCCCCTTTTTGAGGGGTCAATAAATCTTGGATGTTGGTAGGGTCAGAGCCAGATACGTGGGCGGCTCCAACCCCCACACTGCTCTCATCCGAACTCCGATAGGCAGCTTTCCTCCGAACTCCGGACTCCTCTTCCTCTCGCTGTCTCTTTGCAGAATGGCTCCTATCCATCTCCTCGAAGTCGCTCTCACCCATCTCTGGCCCCTGGCTGAAGATATCGCTGATGTCCTTCCTGGGCAGCTGCACAGGGGCCTGTGAGGTCCCATCACTCTTGGCAACCTTTGCCTGCTTACGGGGAGCCTTCATCGCAAGCCCCTCCACAACCGCAGTGGAGGAACTTTGCTCCGACCCCCCCGTTGACCGGAAATGGTCAAAACGAGGCTCCAATCCAGCATATTTTAGGGTTTTCTTAATGGAGCCCTCGTCTGACACAGAGTGTCTCCGCTCCATGCCCACACTCTTGGGACAGGCGTCAGGTCCTACTGCAGAACCTACGGAGCCACGACGCCTGTCGCTAACCACTGCCTCAACAGGGTCCACTGCAGGCGGAGCAGAGGACCTGTTTGCAGAGGTGCCGGTCAACTTATGTCCAGCAGAGTCAGAATTCCTCCTGCTCTGCCTGGACCCGGTGGAATCCCTATGGCCGTCCCTCGAGGCTGACATCGGTGGGCCCCCCGATGGAGCTGTGAAGGACTTTGGCCTGGACCCCTCAGTCGTCAATGCTCGTTTTGGGGCATTACCAGCGGCGTCTGCACATGTTGCAAACTGCCGCTCTGGCCCTGGTCTGGGTGGCCCAGATTTCGCTCTGCGGGGGCAATCTTTAAAAGCATGCCCAGTCATGCCGCACAGATTGCACAACACCTCGGAACTGCATTTTGCCGCTACGTGTCCAACCTGGCCACACCTGTTACACTGCACCACATGGGGCCGGTCACAATGTTCTCTGGTGTGGCCATATCTCAAGCAGTTCCGGCAGGCTATTGGCATCTGGGGGTAAAATAGGAATCCTCGATTCTTCCCAATGGCAAAGTTCTGGGGTGGGTGATGTAAGCCTCCAATGCCATTGGGATCCTGGCGGAACTTCACCCAATATTTTCTTTTGCCATTCCAGAAGCTCTGGGTGTTCAAGATTTTATGTGAGAAGCGGACCTCCCTGCAGTAACGACTGAGGAAGGTTTCAATGTCACACTCTGAGACAAATGGACTGAACATGCACATCACGAGCGGGACTTCTTCCTCCCCGTAGAGGAATAAAAAGTTCAGTCCATTTAGCCGCTCCTCACTCTGGTCCGCATCAGACAATCTTTTGTGCATGTTGTCGCAACATGCCGCGGCCGTAAAGGATACGGTGTACCGACCGCGGCTTTCCTGGTCGTTGAGACACAGGATGTCCGCCCGCTTGAGCCCCAGGAAGTCCAGCAGAATCACCTCCACAATGAAGCGAAGGTTCTTCCGCTGGCGATGGCCTTCTTCCACCTCGATGCGGACGGACTGGCGCAACCGGGTGTCCCCGGATGCAAATCCAAATGTATATGGCATTTTCAGTGCCTGGGGGCTAAGCCTGTCCCTTATAGCAGCAAGGGCTCAGATTCCACAATTAAGTGGAACCCTCCCCCAAGGCCAAGGATTAGGGTACCCCAGACACCTACGAAGCCCGATAAACGCCCTCGGAACGCTCTTAGAAAAACGCCTCAAGGCCGGTTGACCTCTTGGGTAAGGCGCGATCGCAACTCGTTGTCCGGGGGCTAAGCCCACTCCCCAAATAGCAGCAAGGGGGTGAAGTCTCTCTGTGAAAAGAGACGATCCCCCAAGGCCAAGGAGCAGGGTACCCCGGACACCTCCCAACAAAACCAGATGCAGAAATACTACACCTGATCTTGCCAAAAGGCCGAGAAGCGATAACCCGAGCGGCCCTTGCCTTGCCCGAGCCTGTCCCATACTGCTGTTCACCCCTTGCAGCGATTCAGCCTACTCCTAGGCAATTCCATGGGGCCCTGCAGGCTCACACACATTTACAGCTACTAAGCGGGAGGTGAATAAAGGCCGGAGAGGAAGCCAGACAGGATTTGCTTCTTTTGCTTGCACCACAATGCAGTGCTGAAAGAGGAGGAATCTACATAAAAACGCCTTCCTGGCAACGCCCAAATGCCCTCCTGCCATGCAGATAAACACTGGCAGCGGCAGCAAGTGCATGCCCACAGCCACCCCTTGTTCCTTCACACCTTGTATCAGCTTTAATCCAGTCCTGTGCTGCCTGCTGAGCAGCACTGAACAACACTGCCTGGGCCCAGGCTTTTATCTCTGAGGCAGGCCCCATTATGATGTCAGAAAGCTGGCTCTGGAATCCTGAGGGCTCCACTATGACACGTGCAAAGTTCCGTCTGAACTTTATATAAGACTGTGAGGCTCAGTCAGTCACTCAGTGTTGCCTGAGAGGGCAACACTGCAACAGCCGGCCGCCAGGCTGTCTTTTTTTTGCACATTTATTTGCCTCCAGGAGGCCACAAGAGGGAGACAAGGGACTGCAAAATGGAAAATAGGCATCCACCAACTTTACAGACAACTTCTCTTTGCTCCTACAACCTCCATCCTTGCACAGTTTGTTATTCTTCCAGGTAACATAGTAACAAATCCAAATTGCTGCTCTCTTTGTAGGCAAGCAAGGGTTTGTTGCAACTGCAATTCTTACTTCTTCTTGAAATGTAGGGACGACAGTACATTCCATCACATCCACCTAGTGTACACAGGTAGGTCCATTGTGGCGGGTAGGCGGCTGGCTGCTTTAATGGCTGTTTGCTGTTCCCCTACTCCACTCCACTCCACTATTTGACTGTGGTGCTGCATCAATCAGTGGCTGGCTCAGGTGCAGCTCTTTAACTTACCTAGGAGGGAGGGAGGGAGGGAGGGCGGAGAGAAGACAAGGAAGGTGAATGAGCTGTTCCAATGTGAAATGCCGGAAACACAGAAACACAGAAGACACACACACACACACACACACACACACAACAAGAGGTGGCAATGTATTCATTAATTGCATTTAATAAATGAGCTCATTATCACACATGACTGTACAAATGCATTGTCCAACAGGTGTTGAAATAATGGGATTAAAAGGGGAGATCCCTTCAGAAAGACAGAAACAATGGCAAAGAGAAAAAACACTTTTGGAATCTGATTTTAGTCAACACATAAGGGAAGGGTGCACCGGTCCTGGAAATACTGCAATACCAGGTCAATGCGTGGAGTGGACAGAGCAAGCTCTATTTCCATCTCCCTGTTCTAAAAATCCATTTAATATATGGTCCCCAGATAGGGGACGTATCAGATATTAAACTGATAAGAACAGATACTACACTTGATCTTAGCCAAAAGGCCGAGAAGCGATAACCCGAGCGGCCCTTGCCTTGCCCGAGCCTGTCCCATACTGCTGTTCACCCCTTGCAGCGATTCAGCCTACTCCTAGGCAATTCCATGGGGCCCTGCAGGCTCACACACATTTACAGCTACTAAGCGGGAGGTGAATAAAGGCCGGAGAGGAAGCCAGACAGGATTTGCTTCTTTTGCTTGCACCACAATGCAGTGCTGAAAGAGGAGGAATCTACATAAAAACGCCTTCCTGGCAACGCCCAAATGCCCTCCTGCCATGCAGATAAACACTGGCAGCGGCAGCAAGTGCATGCCCACAGCCACCCCTTGTTCCTTCACACCTTGTATCAGCTTTAATCCAGTCCTGTGCTGCCTGCTGAGCAGCACTGAACAACACTGCCTGGGCCCAGGCTTTTATCTCTGAGGCAGGCCCCATTATGATGTCAGAAAGCTGGCTCTGGAATCCTGAGGGCTCCACTATGACACGTGCAAAGTTCCGTCTGAACTTTATATAAGACTGTGAGGCTCAGTCAGTCACTCAGTGTTGCCTGAGAGGGCAACACTGCAACAGCCGGCCGCCAGGCTGTCTTTTTTTTGCACATTTATTTGCCTCCAGGAGGCCACAAGAGGGAGACAAGGGACTGCAAAATGGAAAATAGGCATCCACCAACTTTACAGACAACTTCTCTTTGCTCCTACAACCTCCATCCTTGCACAGTTTGTTATTCTTCCAGGTAACATAGTAACAAATCCAAATTGCTGCTCTCTTTGTAGGCAAGCAAGGGTTTGTTGCAACTGCAATTCTTACTTCTTCTTGAAATGTAGGGACGACAGTACATTCCATCACATCCACCTAGTGTACACAGGTAGGTCCATTGTGGCGGGTAGGCGGCTGGCTGCTTTAATGGCTGTTTGCTGTTCCCCTACTCCACTCCACTCCACTATTTGACTGTGGTGCTGCATCAATCAGTGGCTGGCTCAGGTGCAGCTCTTTAACTTACCTAGGAGGGAGGGAGGGAGGGAGGGCGGAGAGAAGACAAGGAAGGTGAATGAGCTGTTCCAATGTGAAATGCCGGAAACACAGAAACACAGAAGACACACACACACACACACACAACAAGAGGTGGCAATGTATTCATTAATTGCATTTAATAAATGAGCTCATTATCACACATGACTGTACAAATGCATTGTCCAACAGGTGTTGAAATAATGGGATTAAAAGGGGAGATCCCTTCAGAAAGACAGAAACAATGGCAAAGAGAAAAAACACTTTTGGAATCTGATTTTAGTCAACACATAAGGGAAGGGTGCACCGGTCCTGGAAATACTGCAATACCAGGTCAATGCGTGGAGTGGACAGAGCAAGCTCTATTTCCATCTCCCTGTTCTAAAAATCCATTTAATATATGGTCCCCAGATAGGGGACGTATCAGATATTAAACTGATAAGAACAGATACTACACTTGATCTTAGCCAAAAGGCCGAGAAGCGATAACCCGAGCGGCCCTTGCCTTGCCCGAGCCTGTCCCATACTGCTGTTCACCCCTTGCAGCGATTCAGCCTACTCCTAGGCAATTCCATGGGGCCCTGCAGGCTCACACACATTTACAGCTACTAAGCGGGAGGTGAATAAAGGCCGGAGAGGAAGCCAGACAGGATTTGCTTCTTTTGCTTGCACCACAATGCAGTGCTGAAAGAGGAGGAATCTACATAAAAACGCCTTCCTGGCAACGCCCAAATGCCCTCCTGCCATGCAGATAAACACTGGCAGCGGCAGCAAGTGCATGCCCACAGCCACCCCTTGTTCCTTCACACCTTGTATCAGCTTTAATCCAGTCCTGTGCTGCCTGCTGAGCAGCACTGAACAACACTGCCTGGGCCCAGGCTTTTATCTCTGAGGCAGGCCCCATTATGATGTCAGAAAGCTGGCTCTGGAATCCTGAGGGCTCCACTATGACACGTGCAAAGTTCCGTCTGAACTTTATATAAGACTGTGAGGCTCAGTCAGTCACTCAGTGTTGCCTGAGAGGGCAACACTGCAACAGCCGGCCGCCAGGCTGTCTTTTTTTTGCACATTTATTTGCCTCCAGGAGGCCACAAGAGGGAGACAAGGGACTGCAAAATGGAAAATAGGCATCCACCAACTTTACAGACAACTTCTCTTTGCTCCTACAACCTCCATCCTTGCACAGTTTGTTATTCTTCCAGGTAACATAGTAACAAATCCAAATTGCTGCTCTCTTTGTAGGCAAGCAAGGGTTTGTTGCAACTGCAATTCTTACTTCTTCTTGAAATGTAGGGACGACAGTACATTCCATCACATCCACCTAGTGTACACAGGTAGGTCCATTGTGGCGGGTAGGCGGCTGGCTGCTTTAATGGCTGTTTGCTGTTCCCCTACTCCACTCCACTCCACTATTTGACTGTGGTGCTGCATCAATCAGTGGCTGGCTCAGGTGCAGCTCTTTAACTTACCTAGGAGGGAGGGAGGGAGGGAGGGCGGAGAGAAGACAAGGAAGGTGAATGAGCTGTTCCAATGTGAAATGCCGGAAACACAGAAACACAGAAGACACACACACACACACACACAACAAGAGGTGGCAATGTATTCATTAATTGCATTTAATAAATGAGCTCATTATCACACATGACTGTACAAATGCATTGTCCAACAGGTGTTGAAATAATGGGATTAAAAGGGGAGATCCCTTCAGAAAGACAGAAACAATGGCAAAGAGAAAAAACACTTTTGGAATCTGATTTTAGTCAACACATAAGGGAAGGGTGCACCGGTCCTGGAAATACTGCAATACCAGGTCAATGCGTGGAGTGGACAGAGCAAGCTCTATTTCCATCTCCCTGTTCTAAAAATCCATTTAATATATGGTCCCCAGATAGGGGACGTATCAGATATTAAACTGATAAGAACAGATTTTTTTTTTTTTTTTTTTTTTTTTTTTTTTCCATTCAGATCACGTCTTAAAAATCATAAAATTCAAAATAAAAAAGACTTAGATCATCACAATGAAAACTGAAAACGTACAATTAATTTTTGTTTTCCTCTTTCCTTTTTTTTCCTTAAGAAATCAAAAAAACATTCCTTTTTTAACAGCAATAGTTCCTAACATATCCACTAGATGTTCCTGCAAATCATTACCATCCCACTCACAGTTTACAATGCACGTTAACCACGTTGGCACACCATACCTTTCAAGAAACCCTGGTAAATTTTCTCTTACACAGAGCCGCACCCTCCTCCGCATTTTTTCAAAATTAATTTTACTACGTAACTGCTCTACTTCTTCCAATAACCTGTCTCTTTCTGCTCTTTCCTCTTCTGAAATGACACTTTTTTTCTTTCTCTCTGCTTTTTTCCTTTTTTTCTCATCACTTTGCCCACTTCCTTCCAATTTGTGAAGCTTGCCTTCTTCCAAACTAACTTCCGCTTCCTTTCTTTTGACTATCTTCTTATTTTCCTCTTGTACCTCACGTTTGCTTTTCTTTGGGCACGATTTGAATATGTGCCCCTCCTCTCCACACATATTACATACTTTCCCTTTCTGACATTCATTATACTTATGTCCCTCTTGCAGACATTTTGTACACATTACTTTCTCACAGGCTTCTCTCTCATGACCATACTCTTTACAATTCAAACAAAACATATCCATTCCAAGAAAAAATAAATTTCCACACGCACTTCCAATCTTGAACCGCGCTGGAGGAAACAATAGGTTTCTAGATTCACCAATTCTCACAAATTTACAAAGAAATTTCCACTTCCCAGTCCAAAATCCAAAAGGGTTAAACACTTTCCCCTTTCCCACCACCTCCTCACAAAACTTATTGAGAAATAACTTAATGTCCTCTTCATCCACGTAAGGCGAAAACATTTTTACAACCACCAACTTTTTGTTTGGCACAAAATGTGGTGTTACCTTCACACCCACAAGTCTTGGGTCCCTTTTACCTTCCTTCAAGCGTTCTAAAAAGACAGCATAAATTTCTTCTGTGGCGAAGGTAACGTCAAAGCACCCTCTCCTCGGATAGTCCATCACCGCCAAAATGCATGATCTCTCCAGCTGAAAGAAATCCAACAAAAGAACCTTTGTGATGTACTCCAGATCCTTCCTTTGTCGCTCAGATTCCTCCACGAAAAACCGGACAGCATTCCTGGTACGCATATATTCGGGAATTTCCTCCATCCTGCTCCAAACGAATTCCAGCAATCTCCAAAGAATACCTTCAGTACCGAAGTACCAGGCAGGTGATCGCTCCCCGTTGCCCTGGACTAATCCTCCTCCCCAATAGCAGCAGAGGGGTGAAGTCTCTCCTAAGAGAAACGATCCCCCCAGGCCAAGGAAAAGGGTACCAGGGCACCTCCTGACCAAGAAACAAGGCAATACCCTAAAGTACTACACTTGATCTTAGCCAAAAGGCCGAGAAGCGATAACCCGAGCGGCCCTTGCCTTGCCCGAGCCTGTCCCATACTGCTGTTCACCCCTTGCAGCGATTCAGCCTACTCCTAGGCAATTCCATGGGGCCCTGCAGGCTCACACACATTTACAGCTACTAAGCGGGAGGTGAATAAAGGCCGGAGAGGAAGCCAGACAGGATTTGCTTCTTTTGCTTGCACCACAATGCAGTGCTGAAAGAGGAGGAATCTACATAAAAACGCCTTCCTGGCAACGCCCAAATGCCCTCCTGCCATGCAGATAAACACTGGCAGCGGCAGCAAGTGCATGCCCACAGCCACCCCTTGTTCCTTCACACCTTGTATCAGCTTTAATCCAGTCCTGTGCTGCCTGCTGAGCAGCACTGAACAACACTGCCTGGGCCCAGGCTTTTATCTCTGAGGCAGGCCCCATTATGATGTCAGAAAGCTGGCTCTGGAATCCTGAGGGCTCCACTATGACACGTGCAAAGTTCCGTCTGAACTTTATATAAGACTGTGAGGCTCAGTCAGTCACTCAGTGTTGCCTGAGAGGGCAACACTGCAACAGCCGGCCGCCAGGCTGTCTTTTTTTTGCACATTTATTTGCCTCCAGGAGGCCACAAGAGGGAGACAAGGGACTGCAAAATGGAAAATAGGCATCCACCAACTTTACAGACAACTTCTCTTTGCTCCTACAACCTCCATCCTTGCACAGTTTGTTATTCTTCCAGGTAACATAGTAACAAATCCAAATTGCTGCTCTCTTTGTAGGCAAGCAAGGGTTTGTTGCAACTGCAATTCTTACTTCTTCTTGAAATGTAGGGACGACAGTACATTCCATCACATCCACCTAGTGTACACAGGTAGGTCCATTGTGGCGGGTAGGCGGCTGGCTGCTTTAATGGCTGTTTGCTGTTCCCCTACTCCACTCCACTCCACTATTTGACTGTGGTGCTGCATCAATCAGTGGCTGGCTCAGGTGCAGCTCTTTAACTTACCTAGGAGGGAGGGAGGGAGGGAGGGCGGAGAGAAGACAAGGAAGGTGAATGAGCTGTTCCAATGTGAAATGCCGGAAACACAGAAACACAGAAGACACACACACACACACACACACACACACAACAAGAGGTGGCAATGTATTCATTAATTGCATTTAATAAATGAGCTCATTATCACACATGACTGTACAAATGCATTGTCCAACAGGTGTTGAAATAATGGGATTAAAAGGGGAGATCCCTTCAGAAAGACAGAAACAATGGCAAAGAGAAAAAACACTTTTGGAATCTGATTTTAGTCAACACATAAGGGAAGGGTGCACCGGTCCTGGAAATACTGCAATACCAGGTCAATGCGTGGAGTGGACAGAGCAAGCTCTATTTCCATCTCCCTGTTCTAAAAATCCATTTAATATATGGTCCCCAGATAGGGGACGTATCAGATATTAAACTGATAAGAACAGATACTACACTTGATCTTAGCCAAAAGGCCGAGAAGCGATAACCCGAGCGGCCCTTGCCTTGCCCGAGCCTGTCCCATACTGCTGTTCACCCCTTGCAGCGATTCAGCCTACTCCTAGGCAATTCCATGGGGCCCTGCAGGCTCACACACATTTACAGCTACTAAGCGGGAGGTGAATAAAGGCCGGAGAGGAAGCCAGACAGGATTTGCTTCTTTTGCTTGCACCACAATGCAGTGCTGAAAGAGGAGGAATCTACATAAAAACGCCTTCCTGGCAACGCCCAAATGCCCTCCTGCCATGCAGATAAACACTGGCAGCGGCAGCAAGTGCATGCCCACAGCCACCCCTTGTTCCTTCACACCTTGTATCAGCTTTAATCCAGTCCTGTGCTGCCTGCTGAGCAGCACTGAACAACACTGCCTGGGCCCAGGCTTTTATCTCTGAGGCAGGCCCCATTATGATGTCAGAAAGCTGGCTCTGGAATCCTGAGGGCTCCACTATGACACGTGCAAAGTTCCGTCTGAACTTTATATAAGACTGTGAGGCTCAGTCAGTCACTCAGTGTTGCCTGAGAGGGCAACACTGCAACAGCCGGCCGCCAGGCTGTCTTTTTTTTGCACATTTATTTGCCTCCAGGAGGCCACAAGAGGGAGACAAGGGACTGCAAAATGGAAAATAGGCATCCACCAACTTTACAGACAACTTCTCTTTGCTCCTACAACCTCCATCCTTGCACAGTTTGTTATTCTTCCAGGTAACATAGTAACAAATCCAAATTGCTGCTCTCTTTGTAGGCAAGCAAGGGTTTGTTGCAACTGCAATTCTTACTTCTTCTTGAAATGTAGGGACGACAGTACATTCCATCACATCCACCTAGTGTACACAGGTAGGTCCATTGTGGCGGGTAGGCGGCTGGCTGCTTTAATGGCTGTTTGCTGTTCCCCTACTCCACTCCACTCCACTATTTGACTGTGGTGCTGCATCAATCAGTGGCTGGCTCAGGTGCAGCTCTTTAACTTACCTAGGAGGGAGGGAGGGAGGGAGGGCGGAGAGAAGACAAGGAAGGTGAATGAGCTGTTCCAATGTGAAATGCCGGAAACACAGAAACACAGAAGACACACACACACACACACACACACACACAACAAGAGGTGGCAATGTATTCATTAATTGCATTTAATAAATGAGCTCATTATCACACATGACTGTACAAATGCATTGTCCAACAGGTGTTGAAATAATGGGATTAAAAGGGGAGATCCCTTCAGAAAGACAGAAACAATGGCAAAGAGAAAAAACACTTTTGGAATCTGATTTTAGTCAACACATAAGGGAAGGGTGCACCGGTCCTGGAAATACTGCAATACCAGGTCAATGCGTGGAGTGGACAGAGCAAGCTCTATTTCCATCTCCCTGTTCTAAAAATCCATTTAATATATGGTCCCCAGATAGGGGACGTATCAGATATTAAACTGATAAGAACAGATACTACACTTGATCTTAGCCAAAAGGCCGAGAAGCGATAACCCGAGCGGCCCTTGCCTTGCCCGAGCCTGTCCCATACTGCTGTTCACCCCTTGCAGCGATTCAGCCTACTCCTAGGCAATTCCATGGGGCCCTGCAGGCTCACACACATTTACAGCTACTAAGCGGGAGGTGAATAAAGGCCGGAGAGGAAGCCAGACAGGATTTGCTTCTTTTGCTTGCACCACAATGCAGTGCTGAAAGAGGAGGAATCTACATAAAAACGCCTTCCTGGCAACGCCCAAATGCCCTCCTGCCATGCAGATAAACACTGGCAGCGGCAGCAAGTGCATGCCCACAGCCACCCCTTGTTCCTTCACACCTTGTATCAGCTTTAATCCAGTCCTGTGCTGCCTGCTGAGCAGCACTGAACAACACTGCCTGGGCCCAGGCTTTTATCTCTGAGGCAGGCCCCATTATGATGTCAGAAAGCTGGCTCTGGAATCCTGAGGGCTCCACTATGACACGTGCAAAGTTCCGTCTGAACTTTATATAAGACTGTGAGGCTCAGTCAGTCACTCAGTGTTGCCTGAGAGGGCAACACTGCAACAGCCGGCCGCCAGGCTGTCTTTTTTTTGCACATTTATTTGCCTCCAGGAGGCCACAAGAGGGAGACAAGGGACTGCAAAATGGAAAATAGGCATCCACCAACTTTACAGACAACTTCTCTTTGCTCCTACAACCTCCATCCTTGCACAGTTTGTTATTCTTCCAGGTAACATAGTAACAAATCCAAATTGCTGCTCTCTTTGTAGGCAAGCAAGGGTTTGTTGCAACTGCAATTCTTACTTCTTCTTGAAATGTAGGGACGACAGTACATTCCATCACATCCACCTAGTGTACACAGGTAGGTCCATTGTGGCGGGTAGGCGGCTGGCTGCTTTAATGGCTGTTTGCTGTTCCCCTACTCCACTCCACTCCACTATTTGACTGTGGTGCTGCATCAATCAGTGGCTGGCTCAGGTGCAGCTCTTTAACTTACCTAGGAGGGAGGGAGGGAGGGAGGGCGGAGAGAAGACAAGGAAGGTGAATGAGCTGTTCCAATGTGAAATGCCGGAAACACAGAAACACAGAAGACACACACACACACACACACAACAAGAGGTGGCAATGTATTCATTAATTGCATTTAATAAATGAGCTCATTATCACACATGACTGTACAAATGCATTGTCCAACAGGTGTTGAAATAATGGGATTAAAAGGGGAGATCCCTTCAGAAAGACAGAAACAATGGCAAAGAGAAAAAACACTTTTGGAATCTGATTTTAGTCAACACATAAGGGAAGGGTGCACCGGTCCTGGAAATACTGCAATACCAGGTCAATGCGTGGAGTGGACAGAGCAAGCTCTATTTCCATCTCCCTGTTCTAAAAATCCATTTAATATATGGTCCCCAGATAGGGGACGTATCAGATATTAAACTGATAAGAACAGATACTACACTTGATCTTAGCCAAAAGGCCGAGAAGCGATAACCCGAGCGGCCCTTGCCTTGCCCGAGCCTGTCCCATACTGCTGTTCACCCCTTGCAGCGATTCAGCCTACTCCTAGGCAATTCCATGGGGCCCTGCAGGCTCACACACATTTACAGCTACTAAGCGGGAGGTGAATAAAGGCCGGAGAGGAAGCCAGACAGGATTTGCTTCTTTTGCTTGCACCACAATGCAGTGCTGAAAGAGGAGGAATCTACATAAAAACGCCTTCCTGGCAACGCCCAAATGCCCTCCTGCCATGCAGATAAACACTGGCAGCGGCAGCAAGTGCATGCCCACAGCCACCCCTTGTTCCTTCACACCTTGTATCAGCTTTAATCCAGTCCTGTGCTGCCTGCTGAGCAGCACTGAACAACACTGCCTGGGCCCAGGCTTTTATCTCTGAGGCAGGCCCCATTATGATGTCAGAAAGCTGGCTCTGGAATCCTGAGGGCTCCACTATGACACGTGCAAAGTTCCGTCTGAACTTTATATAAGACTGTGAGGCTCAGTCAGTCACTCAGTGTTGCCTGAGAGGGCAACACTGCAACAGCCGGCCGCCAGGCTGTCTTTTTTTTGCACATTTATTTGCCTCCAGGAGGCCACAAGAGGGAGACAAGGGACTGCAAAATGGAAAATAGGCATCCACCAACTTTACAGACAACTTCTCTTTGCTCCTACAACCTCCATCCTTGCACAGTTTGTTATTCTTCCAGGTAACATAGTAACAAATCCAAATTGCTGCTCTCTTTGTAGGCAAGCAAGGGTTTGTTGCAACTGCAATTCTTACTTCTTCTTGAAATGTAGGGACGACAGTACATTCCATCACATCCACCTAGTGTACACAGGTAGGTCCATTGTGGCGGGTAGGCGGCTGGCTGCTTTAATGGCTGTTTGCTGTTCCCCTACTCCACTCCACTCCACTATTTGACTGTGGTGCTGCATCAATCAGTGGCTGGCTCAGGTGCAGCTCTTTAACTTACCTAGGAGGGAGGGAGGGAGGGAGGGCGGAGAGAAGACAAGGAAGGTGAATGAGCTGTTCCAATGTGAAATGCCGGAAACACAGAAACACAGAAGACACACACACACACACACACACACACACAACAAGAGGTGGCAATGTATTCATTAATTGCATTTAATAAATGAGCTCATTATCACACATGACTGTACAAATGCATTGTCCAACAGGTGTTGAAATAATGGGATTAAAAGGGGAGATCCCTTCAGAAAGACAGAAACAATGGCAAAGAGAAAAAACACTTTTGGAATCTGATTTTAGTCAACACATAAGGGAAGGGTGCACCGGTCCTGGAAATACTGCAATACCAGGTCAATGCGTGGAGTGGACAGAGCAAGCTCTATTTCCATCTCCCTGTTCTAAAAATCCATTTAATATATGGTCCCCAGATAGGGGACGTATCAGATATTAAACTGATAAGAACAGATACTACACTTGATCTTAGCCAAAAGGCCGAGAAGCGATAACCCGAGCGGCCCTTGCCTTGCCCGAGCCTGTCCCATACTGCTGTTCACCCCTTGCAGCGATTCAGCCTACTCCTAGGCAATTCCATGGGGCCCTGCAGGCTCACACACATTTACAGCTACTAAGCGGGAGGTGAATAAAGGCCGGAGAGGAAGCCAGACAGGATTTGCTTCTTTTGCTTGCACCACAATGCAGTGCTGAAAGAGGAGGAATCTACATAAAAACGCCTTCCTGGCAACGCCCAAATGCCCTCCTGCCATGCAGATAAACACTGGCAGCGGCAGCAAGTGCATGCCCACAGCCACCCCTTGTTCCTTCACACCTTGTATCAGCTTTAATCCAGTCCTGTGCTGCCTGCTGAGCAGCACTGAACAACACTGCCTGGGCCCAGGCTTTTATCTCTGAGGCAGGCCCCATTATGATGTCAGAAAGCTGGCTCTGGAATCCTGAGGGCTCCACTATGACACGTGCAAAGTTCCGTCTGAACTTTATATAAGACTGTGAGGCTCAGTCAGTCACTCAGTGTTGCCTGAGAGGGCAACACTGCAACAGCCGGCCGCCAGGCTGTCTTTTTTTTGCACATTTATTTGCCTCCAGGAGGCCACAAGAGGGAGACAAGGGACTGCAAAATGGAAAATAGGCATCCACCAACTTTACAGACAACTTCTCTTTGCTCCTACAACCTCCATCCTTGCACAGTTTGTTATTCTTCCAGGTAACATAGTAACAAATCCAAATTGCTGCTCTCTTTGTAGGCAAGCAAGGGTTTGTTGCAACTGCAATTCTTACTTCTTCTTGAAATGTAGGGACGACAGTACATTCCATCACATCCACCTAGTGTACACAGGTAGGTCCATTGTGGCGGGTAGGCGGCTGGCTGCTTTAATGGCTGTTTGCTGTTCCCCTACTCCACTCCACTCCACTATTTGACTGTGGTGCTGCATCAATCAGTGGCTGGCTCAGGTGCAGCTCTTTAACTTACCTAGGAGGGAGGGAGGGAGGGAGGGCGGAGAGAAGACAAGGAAGGTGAATGAGCTGTTCCAATGTGAAATGCCGGAAACACAGAAACACAGAAGACACACACACACACACACACACACACACAACAAGAGGTGGCAATGTATTCATTAATTGCATTTAATAAATGAGCTCATTATCACACATGACTGTACAAATGCATTGTCCAACAGGTGTTGAAATAATGGGATTAAAAGGGGAGATCCCTTCAGAAAGACAGAAACAATGGCAAAGAGAAAAAACACTTTTGGAATCTGATTTTAGTCAACACATAAGGGAAGGGTGCACCGGTCCTGGAAATACTGCAATACCAGGTCAATGCGTGGAGTGGACAGAGCAAGCTCTATTTCCATCTCCCTGTTCTAAAAATCCATTTAATATATGGTCCCCAGATAGGGGACGTATCAGATATTAAACTGATAAGAACAGATACTACACTTGATCTTAGCCAAAAGGCCGAGAAGCGATAACCCGAGCGGCCCTTGCCTTGCCCGAGCCTGTCCCATACTGCTGTTCACCCCTTGCAGCGATTCAGCCTACTCCTAGGCAATTCCATGGGGCCCTGCAGGCTCACACACATTTACAGCTACTAAGCGGGAGGTGAATAAAGGCCGGAGAGGAAGCCAGACAGGATTTGCTTCTTTTGCTTGCACCACAATGCAGTGCTGAAAGAGGAGGAATCTACATAAAAACGCCTTCCTGGCAACGCCCAAATGCCCTCCTGCCATGCAGATAAACACTGGCAGCGGCAGCAAGTGCATGCCCACAGCCACCCCTTGTTCCTTCACACCTTGTATCAGCTTTAATCCAGTCCTGTGCTGCCTGCTGAGCAGCACTGAACAACACTGCCTGGGCCCAGGCTTTTATCTCTGAGGCAGGCCCCATTATGATGTCAGAAAGCTGGCTCTGGAATCCTGAGGGCTCCACTATGACACGTGCAAAGTTCCGTCTGAACTTTATATAAGACTGTGAGGCTCAGTCAGTCACTCAGTGTTGCCTGAGAGGGCAACACTGCAACAGCCGGCCGCCAGGCTGTCTTTTTTTTGCACATTTATTTGCCTCCAGGAGGCCACAAGAGGGAGACAAGGGACTGCAAAATGGAAAATAGGCATCCACCAACTTTACAGACAACTTCTCTTTGCTCCTACAACCTCCATCCTTGCACAGTTTGTTATTCTTCCAGGTAACATAGTAACAAATCCAAATTGCTGCTCTCTTTGTAGGCAAGCAAGGGTTTGTTGCAACTGCAATTCTTACTTCTTCTTGAAATGTAGGGACGACAGTACATTCCATCACATCCACCTAGTGTACACAGGTAGGTCCATTGTGGCGGGTAGGCGGCTGGCTGCTTTAATGGCTGTTTGCTGTTCCCCTACTCCACTCCACTCCACTATTTGACTGTGGTGCTGCATCAATCAGTGGCTGGCTCAGGTGCAGCTCTTTAACTTACCTAGGAGGGAGGGAGGGAGGGAGGGCGGAGAGAAGACAAGGAAGGTGAATGAGCTGTTCCAATGTGAAATGCCGGAAACACAGAAACACAGAAGACACACACACACACACACACACACACACAACAAGAGGTGGCAATGTATTCATTAATTGCATTTAATAAATGAGCTCATTATCACACATGACTGTACAAATGCATTGTCCAACAGGTGTTGAAATAATGGGATTAAAAGGGGAGATCCCTTCAGAAAGACAGAAACAATGGCAAAGAGAAGAAAACACTTTTGGAATCTGATTTTAGTCAACACATAAGGGAAGGGTGCACCGGTCCTGGAAATACTGCAATACCAGGTCAATGCGTGGAGTGGACAGAGCAAGCTCTATTTCCATCTCCCTGTTCTAAAAATCCATTTAATATATGGTCCCCAGATAGGGGACGTATCAGATATTAAACTGATAAGAACAGATACTACACTTGATCTTAGCCAAAAGGCCGAGAAGCGATAACCCGAGCGGCCCTTGCCTTGCCGAGCCTGTCCCATACTGCTGTTCACCCCTTGCAGCGATTCAGCCTACTCCTAGGCAATTCCATGGGGCCCTGCAGGCTCACACACATTTACAGCTACTAAGCGGGAGGTGAATAAAGGCCGGAGAGGAAGCCAGACAGGATTTGCTTCTTTTGCTTGCACCACAATGCAGTGCTGAAAGAGGAGGAATCTACATAAAAACGCCTTCCTGGCAACGCCCAAATGCCCTCCTGCCATGCAGATAAACACTGGCAGCGGCAGCAAGTGCATGCCCACAGCCACCCCTTGTTCCTTCACACCTTGTATCAGCTTTAATCCAGTCCTGTGCTGCCTGCTGAGCAGCACTGAACAACACTGCCTGGGCCCAGGCTTTTATCTCTGAGGCAGGCCCCATTATGATGTCAGAAAGCTGGCTCTGGAATCCTGAGGGCTCCACTATGACACGTGCAAAGTTCCGTCTGAACTTTATATAAGACTGTGAGGCTCAGTCAGTCACTCAGTGTTGCCTGAGAGGGCAACACTGCAACAGCCGGCCGCCAGGCTGTCTTTTTTTTGCACATTTATTTGCCTCCAGGAGGCCACAAGAGGGAGACAAGGGACTGCAAAATGGAAAATAGGCATCCACCAACTTTACAGACAACTTCTCTTTGCTCCTACAACCTCCATCCTTGCACAGTTTGTTATTCTTCCAGGTAACATAGTAACAAATCCAAATTGCTGCTCTCTTTGTAGGCAAGCAAGGGTTTGTTGCAACTGCAATTCTTACTTCTTCTTGAAATGTAGGGACGACAGTACATTCCATCACATCCACCTAGTGTACACAGGTAGGTCCATTGTGGCGGGTAGGCGGCTGGCTGCTTTAATGGCTGTTTTGCTGTTCCCCTACTCCACTCCACTCCACTATTTGACTGTGGTGCTGCATCAATCAGTGGCTGGCTCAGGTGCAGCTCTTTAACTTACCTAGGAGGGAGGGAGGGAGGGAGGGCGGAGAGAAGACAAGGAAGGTGAATGAGCTGTTCCAATGTGAAATGCCGGAAACACAGAAACACAGAAGACACACACACACACACACACACACACACAACAAGAGGTGGCAATGTATTCATTAATTGCATTTAATAAATGAGCTCATTATCACACATGACTGTACAAATGCATTGTCCAACAGGTGTTGAAATAATGGGATTAAAAGGGGAGATCCCTTCAGAAAGACAGAAACAATGGCAAAGAGAAAAAACACTTTTGGAATCTGATTTTAGTCAACACATAAGGGAAGGGTGCACCGGTCCTGGAAATACTGCAATACCAGGTCAATGCGTGGAGTGGACAGAGCAAGCTCTATTTCCATCTCCCTGTTCTAAAAATCCATTTAATATATGGTCCCCAGATAGGGGACGTATCAGATATTAAACTGATAAGAACAGATACTACACTTGATCTTAGCCAAAAGGCCGAGAAGCGATAACCCGAGCGGCCCTTGCCTTGCCCGAGCCTGTCCCATACTGCTGTTCACCCCTTGCAGCGATTGATTCAGCCTACTCCTAGGCAATTCCATGGGGCCCTGCAGGCTCACACACATTTACAGCTACTAAGCGGGAGGGAGGTGAATAAAGGCCGGAGAGGAAGCTACACAGGATTTGCTTCTTTTGCTTGCACCACAATGCAGTGCTGAAAGAGGAGGAATCTACATAAAAACGCCTTCCTGGCAACGCCCAAATGCCCTCCTGCCATGCAGATAAACACTGGCAGCGGCAGCAAGTGCATGCCCACAGCCACCCCTTGTTCCTTCACACCTTGTATCAGCTGTAATCCAGTCCAGTCCGGTGCTGCCTGCTGAGCAGCACTGACCAACACTGCCTGGGCCCAGGCTTTTATCTATCTCTGAGGCAGGCCCCATTATGATGTCAGAAAGCTGGCTCTGGAATCCTGAGGGCTCCACTATGACACGTGCAAAGTTCCGTCTGAACTTTATATAAGACGGTGAG
Organism: Rhinoderma darwinii; assembly: GCF_050947455.1. NCBI lineage: Eukaryota > Metazoa > Chordata > Amphibia > Anura > Rhinodermatidae > Rhinoderma > Rhinoderma darwinii. The sequence goes on along the minus strand of NW_027461730.1, from coordinate 1,275 downwards.
GCTCAGTCAGTCACTCAGTGTTGCCTGAGAGGGCAACACTGCAACAGCCGGCCGCCAGGCTGTCTTTTTTTTGCACATTTATTTGCCTCCAGGAGGCCACAAGAGGGAGACAAGGGACTGCAAAATGGAAAATAGGCATCCACCAACTTTACAGACAACTTCTCTTTGCTCCTACAACCTCCATCCTTGCACAGTTTGTTATTCTTCCAGGTAACATAGTAACAAATCCAAATTGCTGCTCTCTTTGTAGGCAAGCAAGGGTTTGTTGCAACTGCAATTCTTACTTCTTCTTGGAAATGTAGGGACGACAGTACATTCCATCACATCCATCTAGTGTACACAGGTAGGTCCATTGTGGCGGGCGGGCTGCTTTAATGGCTGTTTGCTGTTCCCCCTACTCCACTCCACTATTTGACTGTGGTGCTGCATCAATCAATCAGTGGCTGGCTCAGGTGCAGCTCTTTAACCTACCTAAAAGGGAGGGCGGAGAGAAGACAAGGAAGGTGAATGAGCTGTTCCAATGTGAAATGCCGGAAACACAGAAACACAGAAGACACACACACACACACACACACACACACACACACACACACACACACACACACACACACACACACACACACACACACACACACACACACACAACAAGAGGTGGCAATGTATTAATTAATTGCATTTAATAAATGAGCTCATTATCACACATGACTGTACAAATGCATTGTCCAACAGGTGTTGAAATAATGGGATTAAAAGGGGAGATCCCATCAGAAAGACAAAAACAATAGCAAACACAAATAGCACTTTTGGAATCTGATTTTAGTCAACACATAAGGGAAGGGTTGCACCGGTCCTGGAAATACTGCAATACCAGGTCAATGCGTGGAGTGGACAGAGCAAGCTCTATTTCCATCTCCCTGTTCTAAAAATCCATTTAATATATGGTCCCCAGATAGGGGACGTATCAGATATTAAACTGATAAGAACAGATACTACACTTGATCTTAGCCAAAAGGCCGAGAAGCGATAACCCGAATGGGCCGGCCGTTGACCGAGCCTGCCTAATACTGCTGTTCACCCCTTGCAGCGATTGATTCAGCCTACTCCTAGGCAATTCCATGGGGCCCTGCAGGCTCACACACATTTACAGCTACTAAGCGGGAGGGAGGTGAATAAAGGCCGGAGAGGAAGCTACACAGGATTTGCTTCTTTTGCTTGCACCACAATGCAGTGCTGAAAGAGGAGGAATCTACATAAAAACGCCTTCCTGGCAACGCC